>NW_017137857.1:0-3474 GCF_001652005.2 Ceratina calcarata | reverse complement strand
CTACCACGAAAAATAAAAACTAACGCTGAAAGAACGACAGCCTGAACGAACACCCCTACTCCCATGCCCCTGACCCAACGACTGGACGGCAAACCGGACACTGGGCGCCCCCACCCCCACACCTAACCAATCTGTATACACCTGACCCAAACTACCCTACGGACACCGAATCTCGGACCAGAAATTGTGCGCCCCCAGCCTCACACCTGACCAAACCGCACGCACCCTACCCAAAAGACCCTAGATCGTCACCAGATCGCGGACCCGACACTGAACACCTCCACCCTCATACCCGACGGACGAGAGAACCTGTCGCAAGAAGCAAACCTGTACAGGAGCAGGCAAACCGCTAAAACACCGCACAAAGATCCATCGGCGCTGCAACACGTACCAACGTAAACCGAAAACGAGGCCCGCACACCGGCGCAAAACAATATTGCACCCCGGCACGGACGACGCCCCTACGATCCGACACACCGCAATACACCTTGTCGACAAATCCGTATCACCCGTTACTGCGACCTGCCTCCCAGGACGCATACACACTTCAGGAGACCGACATAAAAGCTCATTAAGAGAGACGAAACAACGATCACAAGAACAACGGCCTCAGCGAAACACCCATAATCGCATACATCCGACTCAACGGCCGGACGACAGATCGGTCACCGGCCGCCCAAACCGCCACACCTAACCGAGCGGTATGCATCGGACCCGGTAGACCCCCGACAAACGCCGAAAAAGCTCGGTCTAGAAACTGAACGAACCCAGTACCCCTACACCCGACCGAACGGCGTACACCAGACCCAACGACTCCGCAGGACCACCGGATCCTCGATCGAGACGCCGTGCGCCCCCACCCCCACACCTAACTTGTCTGTATGCACCTGACCTAAAGACCCCACGCGAACACCACACCCCTTGACCGACACCGGCCACCCCCACCGCCACACCTAACCCATCTGTATGCACCCGACCTAGAGACACTACACGACCACCGGACCCCGGATAAGACACCGAGCACCCAACCGACCCGAGTGCGCCCGACCCAGAAGGGGAGACCGCCCGAACCAACGCGATAAAAGGGACGAACAAAGATCACCGACGAACAAGAAACAATACCGATCGGAGACCACGCGACACGACCCCGACCGACACCACCAAAAGCCTGAAAACTATCCGGACGGTCGAAGCAAAAGCCTAAACGACATCGACACCGCACACCCCCAAAAAACGCAGGGAACGGACAAGACGACGGGACCACGGACCACCCGGAGAACGACACCGCAACGCAAAAGACGCAGCGACCCCGACCCCCGCAGCCACCGCAGCGACCGCACCAGAGGACAACGACAGACAAGACGAAAAACACCAGAGAACCGGCAACAACGAACCGCCGAGCAAAAGAACGCGAACCACGATGGACAAACAGATAAAAATAGTACAAATAAATCTGCACAGATCGAGGGCGGCCGCGGGAGCGCTGGCAGAACTGTTCGCCCGCGAAAAACTCGACGTAGCACTGATCCAAGAACCATGCACGAGAACGAACGGAATCAGAGGATTCGACAGAATGGGAAACATAATAAGCAACTGCGCACAAGACAGGCCCAAGACCTGCATTATACACACAGACAGAATAAGAATGGTCATGATGCCACAATTCAGCGACAGGGACATCACGGCGGCACTGATAGAACGAAAAACCAGCCGAACAAACGCAAAAAGGACAGTGATAGCGTCGCTATACCTACCGCACAACGAACAAGACCCGATAACGCACAAGATGGACCGGTGCCGAGAGGAGGACGCACAAGTCGTCATGGGAGCGGACGCGAACGCCTGCCACCGATTATGGGGAAGCACAACGACAAACACAAGAGGAGAGAAACTGATGGACTTCATGAACGAAAACGAGCTTACATGAGCAAACCAGGGAACCGAACCCACGTTCGTGACCCGCGACAGAAGCGAGGTCCTCGACGTCACCATAGTATCCGCCAACGACAAGACCGCGATCAACGGATGGAGGGTCATGGACGACCCGTCGCTGTCCGACCACATATTCGTCTCGTACCGACTGTCCGGCAACGGGCCGACCACCTTCCGGATGATCAACGTCAAAAGATCGCTGAACAAAGAGAAATACCTGAAAACGCTGGAGGAAAACTTGAGACAAGCACCGACGAGATACGGCACCCCTAGCGAGATAGACGAGTACACGGAATTCGTCACGAGAGCCGTAAAAAACGCGGAGAACGCCGCGACCCCCGACAAACGGAGGGGCTTCAATTACAAACTACCTTGGTGGAACCCAGACCTGGACGCGACAAGACTGACGTGCAAACGACTACGGACAAAGGCCCGGCGAACGAAAACCAGACGGGACAAACTCAAAGCGACAAAAGCAGAGTCAGAACTCAAAAAAGAGATCAACGAAGCAAAGAGAAACTCTTGGAAACGCTTCTGCGGCGGACTACAGAAAGCACCGGACATAGCCAGAATGAACCAAATCCTCGAGTTAACGGACGAAAAAAGAGTCGGCCTCGTCCACAAGCCGGACGGGACGATGACGAGAAACCTCCGCGAATCTATAGAGACCCTGATCGATGAACATTTCCCAGGATCACGAGACACCGAGACCAACAACGACAACGACGACGACGACACAAACATGGACGCAGAACGCGAGGCAAGCGACGAACGAGCGCGCGACACCGGCGCAGACTGGAGAACGGCGGCAAAGGTGGTCACGCTGGAAAGAACCATATGGGCGATAGCACGTTTCTCCCGTACAAATCACCGGGACCGGACGGCATCTATCCAAGACTGATCAAAATGGGCAAAAACCTGCTGGCACCACACCTAACGAAGCTAATGAGAGCCAGCCTGGCGTCGGGGCACGTCCCGAGCGGCTGGCGCGAAACGAACGTAACGTTCATACCGAAACCCGGAAAAACTGATTACTCTTCTCCCAAATCGTTCAGACCGATCAGCCTGACGTCGTTCTTCCTGAAAATCCTCGAGAAACAGTTGGACAGATACACCAAAGACACGGTGTTCGCGGAAAGACCGCTCTCGACCAGACAATACGCGTTCAGAGTCGGACACTCGGTGGAAGCCGCGCTCCACGGGGTGACGAGAGAACTGGAATACGCCTTGTACAACAAAAAGTACGCAGTAGCATGCTTCATGGACATCGAAGGAGCGTTCAATCAGACCCCGAAACAAGTAATAATCGCGAGACTCCGAAGACACGGAATCGAAACGGCACTGGTCAGATGGATCGAAAACATGCTCACGGACAGATCGATAACGGCAGACAGCGACGGTACGAGAGTGACAAGACTGGCAAACAGGGGCTGCCCCCAAGGTGGAATCCTCTACCCGACGCTATGGTGCGTAGCGGTGAATGCACTGATCGAGAAATTCAGAGAGAACGGCTTCCAAGTATGGGGCTACGCGGACGACATA
>NW_017137855.1:0-378 GCF_001652005.2 Ceratina calcarata | reverse complement strand
CTTTGTCAAACCAGATCTCGTCGTCATAGGCATTATTAATCCCACTTATTGCTAATGATACTTAATGCGTAATAAAGAGAATTGTATATAATGTATAAATAGAATACGTAAATACGATATGCTTAAACTGTAGTAGAATGTTAACCGCGTTCCACGAACGACGAAAATCGTGTTCAAACGTGCGAGAACGTGTAACGGTCGCGAAAGAGGGGAGGGTTTCCTGGAACCGCACTACGCGTCGAGACACGTTCACGACTATCTTAATGATATGCGACAAATAAAATCACGACTGAATCGCGTGAATCGAAATTAATCGCACGCGTAGCTATACAGGGTGTAAACCTACAGGTGGGCAATATTTTAAGGACGTGTTCTATG
>NW_017137854.1:0-378 GCF_001652005.2 Ceratina calcarata | reverse complement strand
TGGCGGCCCCGAGATGTGCGGCGCAGTGGTGTGGCCCCACTGCGTCGCGGCGCCTCCTGCGCGTGTTATTGGGGGGGCACCCTGCCCCCCTCCCCCTCAGGGATTGGAGCTCGCCCCCTTAGGGGGCGAGCTGTTTCGCCAGGGGGGCACCTTTTTAGCGATCCCGGTGCCCCCCTGAGGGCGAAGAGGACGGCCACCGGAGGGGTTTTAGTGGGTGGAAATCCCACATAACCCTTTCTCCCACCCCCAGGGGAGAAAGGGTATCTTTGAAAGATTTCCCCTCCGTCATGAAAAAAAAGGTTAGGTTAGGTTAGGTTAGGTTATATAGTTTTTATAGTTTTTATAGTGTCGTGAGGCGGACGAGACCCACGTGGGTCT
>NW_017137853.1:0-378 GCF_001652005.2 Ceratina calcarata | reverse complement strand
GAGACGCATGATACACAATGCAGCTCCTCCGACTTATACGTATTTTTAACACTGTAGTTTTGCTTCTTGTTCTTTTCGCTTTAAGCAATTCTTTTTGTTCAATTGTTGTTTTCCTTCATTTCAATAAATAATTTATGAAATAATCCAATATAAGAATTTTGTTATTTTTTGTTGTTTGTGTGTTATTATTTGCGCTCACAAAAACATGGCCACCGTGAATATAGTAGCCTGGCTATGTTGACACGAAGTACTTGTGGGACTTTTGTACCGCTTTTGTTGTATTGAAATATCAATTGTTGCGAAATGATACAAATGCATACCTTAATTGTTTTTAATTTCTGACACTATGTTCATAATAATACGTTTGTAAATTCTGAT
>NW_017137852.1:0-378 GCF_001652005.2 Ceratina calcarata | reverse complement strand
ATGAGCATGACTGGGATAGACTAATAGTAATAATTTCAAAATACAATACTAAAGTTGACAAAAAATAATAATTAATCGACTTTAACAATTATCAAAAATTCTTTTAGTTATTCGTTTTGTCGATCGTTTAACAATTAAAATATATAAATCTTTCATTCGTAATATACATTTTGCAGAGATTATATAGGCGGCATAATCTAAATCATTATTTAAATATCTTTTTAGTGTCTTTTAAATGTGATAGGATGGTAATACTACGACAATAGTAAAAAATTAATTAAATAATGTATTACTGGTATTTTATTACAATGGAAAGAGTTACGATATTAAATAATCTTAAAATTAATAATGTACCACGGTCAAAAGTATGTATAAAAA
>NW_017137851.1:0-378 GCF_001652005.2 Ceratina calcarata | reverse complement strand
TTAATTGACAAATATGCTAACTTTCAATTTTCTCGAAACAACAGAAAATAGACTTGCACCACTTTCAAAGTAAACGGTCCAAATGTATAGATACGCACCGTACGCATATCATACGATTCGTATTCCTTACACATTATTCTTTGCTATATTAATTTGTGTTAGGGATGGTTGCCCTAACTGGAAGCCGGAAAAAGAGAATCGGGAACTTGAAATAATGACACCAGAAGTTTCCCTTAGAAACCCATAACCGTTTATTCAAAAGCAAAATAAATGAAAATTATTGAATAATGAACACAAAATCCGACGGGACTACCAGGTTAGCTCTCGCGTCCTCGGTGTACAACACCGGCGCACGTCTCAAAGGTTTCTGGAAACAAT
>NW_017137849.1:0-378 GCF_001652005.2 Ceratina calcarata | reverse complement strand
GAATTTTTAAATATAAGTCATGTGACATCCTTTGTCCATGAATCACAGAAGCAATTATAGTCTCTTAAAAAATTTATTTCTAATATTAGAATGGTACTATTTTTTTTATTTGAAGTAGTAGAAGACTTTTTATACTGTCCTGAATTTTAGATTTTGGATCAAAGTATTAAAGATCCTCGCAGGCATTAGAAGGAGACAAAATAAGTTTAGCAAGTTTCCACCGTGCATTGGGTGTTAAGTCTGCAAGTTTCACGCTGGGATTTTCTCCTGTTTTGCCCGGACGAATCTGATGCGAGTTTTATTCGTCCATCGAGTACGTTTCAAATTTTTCCTACGTCTCACAATCAAACTAAAATCGAGCACGAGATTCTCTACGAG
>NW_017137848.1:0-378 GCF_001652005.2 Ceratina calcarata | reverse complement strand
CAATTTAATTCTGTTATTTGGTTGAAATACAATTATATGTACTGTAATTTACTATATGGGAGATCGGATATTAATCTGTTCGGGGTTAAGATCCATTGAATTTTTCAACGTATAATAACTGAAGTAGGACGTCTAGAAATGTTGTGTTCATTTCCCCTTTAATTATTTTCACGTCTAATTTGTGCTCGAAGAGACCCTTGTCGAGCTATGTTTTTCACTGCAGAAGCGAGTGAATGTAGTTGGGGATCAACAAAAACTGGATCACAGGGGCAGAATGAGGTATCGAAGGGTGACGAAATCATTAAAGAATTTTATATGAACCATCGCAATTATCACTAATGAAATCTACTTTTTTTTTATAAAATCAGAGCAATATAT
>NW_017137846.1:0-378 GCF_001652005.2 Ceratina calcarata | reverse complement strand
TTCCCGAATATAAGAAGTGGAATAACACTTCTTATGCTCGGCGCCGCGATGTAAATACCGCTCCGCACGGTAAACGTTGGTCTCCGCGTAACGAGATTTTTCGAGTACGAATTATCGACAAAGGTGTTTCTCTTTCTGAAACACCTTAATTAGAAAGATATGCAATATATTCGATTTCTACGCCGCATCGCGGCGAAATAGCTTTCGTGGAAAGGAAACGCGGAGGCCCTCGTCATTCTGTTATAGATTTTCAAGACGCTCGGTTTGCAGATCAATTCGGTAAGAACGATTATCGTTCGACCGAAACAGATCTCTTACGAGTACATTCTAATTCGTGATTTTAGAAATTAAGAATTACCTCCGAATAGGAATAATCAC
>NW_017137845.1:0-378 GCF_001652005.2 Ceratina calcarata | reverse complement strand
GTCGTACTTCCAATATGGCCGACGAGTGGAAGGCGCAAACAGCGACACATTTGAAAACGCCGGAAGAACACACCTTATGTTTTTACATCATGGGGTCTATCGCCTCACGCCATCATGGCGTGGATCCACGAGATCTCGAAAAACGAGTTGGGGGAAAACGCCACAGGTACAATTGCCGATCTACAAAGCTGACTGCGGGAATTGGTGAAGGCCCAACCGGATCACGAACGCATTCTCTGGTGGAGATCCGCGTCTACGGATAAGCCAGAAAATACAGTAGACGAAATTTCTATAAGAACATCATAATTTACTGCCAAAAGTTCCGTTTATTCAGCAAATTTATTTTATTATAATGTCAAAACGTTATGTACTCCGATG
>NW_017137844.1:0-378 GCF_001652005.2 Ceratina calcarata | reverse complement strand
TTGTAAGAGCAGCATTTTTATCTTTCTCTTGCAATTTTCTGCGTGATTCCTTCATAACTAATCGAGCCGTTAAATGATCAATTATTCGTTGCTTGACCTCAATCGATTCCCAGACTGAGACGAAATACTTATATTGTTCATACTACTTATATTCCAGCATGTAATAGGTAGAATTTCACCTTGTTGTTACGTCGTGTATTAACTTGTGAACATTTCTGCCTGTACATTCTTGATAATTTTTTAACTTTTCTGTTGCTGTGGTACCTTTTTTAAAATATTTAACTATTATCTTTACTTTTTCAAGTAGTACATGTACACGTTCTATGTTTAACCCTTTCGCTACGGCAGTCCGTTCCGCGGGATCACTTTATATTTTTT
>NW_017137843.1:0-378 GCF_001652005.2 Ceratina calcarata | reverse complement strand
CTTAAATTTCCTTATTAGTTAACTTTATCTTTTTATCTTATATTTTAGATATAATAATAGATATAGATAGATAATATATATCGGAGATAATAATACTAATCGTAATAATATGTTTTAGTATTTGTATATCTGAGCACAATCATAATATAAAAGACTGATAGACTTAAGTAATAGTAATAATGGAAAATATTAATACATATCATTACGAATCTTAAGTTATCGTAATAGATAATTTAATCTCTTTCCTATTTTTTTTACAATGGAAATGACGATTGTCTTGCAATGAGCTTTACCCCAGCAAAGTCGTAAAAAAATGGAACATAAAATTGATAAAAAGACTGATATATATTAATTTTATTAATTTGATAAGTTGTATTA
>NW_017137842.1:0-378 GCF_001652005.2 Ceratina calcarata | reverse complement strand
TAAATATTCACTGTAGAAAATAGTTATTTTTGTAAAAATTCTGAAAACCAACTCTGTTACTAAATATTTCGCGAGAACTTTATTTAAAAAATGAACATAAAAATGTCGGACTGTCGAGAGAACCGCGAAGGGAGAATAGGGGAGGCATATAAAAAAATTGCTTTCAAACCGTGGCTGGCATAATTTCCAAAGAAACGTCGACGTCAGACGTTCCGAGACGTCCACCAGCAATGTTTTCATTGTTTCCAGCCGTCAACGTCGCTGCGATACTAATTGGTGGTCGGTTGAAGGGACAGCTTGGTAAACAACCTTGAAAGCGTCTCCAGGAAGGGTCGCGACCCCTTTTCCCGCAGTTAACGTCGGAAACAATAAAATCCA
>NW_017137841.1:0-378 GCF_001652005.2 Ceratina calcarata | reverse complement strand
ACGTCCATGGCCACCTTGTCGAAGGCGTTGCCCGGCGTATCAGTAAGGACCATTGCTTGTCTGGTCTTTACGCGCGTTAATTTTTGAATCTGGCAACTCTCGTAGGAGTTTACGAAGTTCTGGACGTCTACGTTTAGTGTAGGCCAATAGTATTGTTCTCGGATTCTGCGGTAGGTTTTGGATATTCCTTTGTGTCCCGCGAATGCAGACACGTGATTCTCGCGTAGTATGTCGAGTCTTTGAGATTGTGGAGGTATGAGGACCTCGTGTGAACGTGCAAAGATTTGTGTACTAGTGGTCGCGAATAAGTCGATTAATATTCTTTGAATTTCGCGCCATGGAATGTCGTCGATTGCGTCTCGCGATATTGAGACCGTT
>NW_017137840.1:0-378 GCF_001652005.2 Ceratina calcarata | reverse complement strand
GCCGGATATGGCTCACGGCCGGGCGACTAATCCTTTTAAAATGAGAACCAACTCCAAAAGTTCTCATTAAGGCGACTGGCCTTCTATTTCCCAGCATGTTGTCTTCTCTACGCACCAATGCGGTACAGCGAGGATGGGGCCGGGTGCAATCCGCAAGGGGTCCCCGGCCCCCCCATTCGTTCGCTGTTTATCCAGAGCCATCGGGGGGTTTTAGCTGGTAAGAGTCCGGCACTACCCACGCGGTCAGCACTTGGGGCTAGAGACGTTAAAGAGGTAGTTGAGGGAGGGCGGACTTAAATTCGGAAGCCTGCAACGACCACGGAGGCCGATTCCCGTAGTCTGCACCAACCCGATCAATCTACCGTCGACACCCCAACC
>NW_017137839.1:0-378 GCF_001652005.2 Ceratina calcarata | reverse complement strand
TTTTTTTTTTCAGTTTCCTGTACAAAGGGCGAAAGAGAGAAAGAGGATGAATGAGAGAGAGAGAGAGAGAAAGAAATTAATGTCACATGGAATGCGCGAGAAAACGTTGACGATTAAGGGGTAATACCATTGCGACGAATCAAATTTTAAGGCATGTTTGGTATTTCTTTTTAACACAACAACAATATGTGTAGAAAACCTGTTTTGAGTCATTCATTATGTATGTCATAATTTTTTTTCACCGGTCACAATGATTTTACCCCTTAAATTCTATTAACGATTATTAAACGATATAACGAATCGCTTGCATTGTGCACACACAAATACCGCGACACGATACGATACGTGTACGCGAGTGTACTATAGTAATGATAGTTA
>NW_017137838.1:0-378 GCF_001652005.2 Ceratina calcarata | reverse complement strand
CTGGATCCTTTGGGAATCGATGATAGAAAATATTCAATATTTTAATATTATCACTCTAGTAACCATTATAATTTTTAACAGCGCAGCCTGGCATTTTTGTCGTTTTAATCAGTTTTTGTTGTTGAACACAACAAGTAGTCATTTCTCGATATGGCCATCCTATGGAATGCGCAGACCAGTACCATCGGAAAAACGCATATTACGTATTTCTACCATGATTGTTACCATTGTCAGGCAATAATGTCGTTGAGTTGGACATCTTTACAAACCAATACAGTGAATGTCACTATTTCTACTCACTGACGTATCTTCATAGAGATTTATCTCTAAGCGTACCTTCCTATAATTTTACATGCCAATTTATCATTGTGGGATCGT
>NW_017137837.1:0-378 GCF_001652005.2 Ceratina calcarata | reverse complement strand
TTTTTTTTGGCTCCGAGCTCTCCGACTATAAGAGGCTCGCAGATATTTAGTGATCGTTCCAATCCAAACTTCGTGGTACTATGCGGCAACTATTTGTTCTTGTTCACCAGGTTGGCGATAAGCTCCACAGGCCTAGATACACCGATCCGCGTGATTCATCTTCCCTGACTTTGCGAGATTGCCGTACGTCTATATCCTCGATTGGTTGCTGGATTCTTAGGTTACTAGGTTACTCGCGACGTTGGCTCGCCGTGCTTTCGTTTACACGCGCGTTCCTCTTACCCTAATCGATTTTACAAAATCCGTACATCGTGCGTTCTAAACTTATAATTCATGTTAATTAAAGAATTTTTACTCATCGATGTTACGATCATTATT
>NW_017137836.1:0-378 GCF_001652005.2 Ceratina calcarata | reverse complement strand
TCTATACCTAAACTTAAAATTATACCGCTCAAAGACTAAACGTTTCGAGAACGGAACTTGACTCACTCTCCGGTGATCGAAAGTTCTGATCCACAGACGTGGTAATCGCGTTTAGAAAACAAGCTCGACGACAATAGAGTTAAGAGGAACGTATTCACGTATGCATATACATAGATACGCCGGCGGGGGTGGTGGTGGTGGGCAGGGTTAAAATCGCCGATGGATACTATTCTCGTGTGCATTAACTGTACGTTAAACAGCATTAACAATTCAAAACGCGTGCGCCACGATATAATCGAAGAACCAGCCATTTCCGCCCGGATTAATAATAATAATAATCGTACACGCACGCTCAATCGTTTTGTAAGCATAGTTTGT
>NW_017137835.1:0-378 GCF_001652005.2 Ceratina calcarata | reverse complement strand
TCTATTTCATTTCATTAGAATTTAAAAACAGGCAAGAAGTGATACATGATTAAAAAAAAATGAAATAAATAACGGTAGCGTGTTTTAATTCTAATTTTAACTACAGGCGAATTATACATTTTCACCCCTCGTGAGAATAGAATCTGACGCAGTGCGTCACGTTCTCAAAATTATTTTTATTTTTTTAAATACGTTTATTTCGGGGAACTAGGGTTTTAACGTCTGTTATTGTACTCATTTCCTGAACATTGATACCAGTGTCACGTTCTTCCTCCGTATGGCATACATCCCTCGAGATGAAATCCAATACATAGCTGTATATACTCGTAAGAGATTGAAAATAGGAAATTACTTATTATATACGCTCGAATTACTAAA
>NW_017137834.1:0-378 GCF_001652005.2 Ceratina calcarata | reverse complement strand
CCGATGCCCAGTCTGCTTCAACTCCTCGAAACTTAATAGAGGTTTTAGAATAACATAATAAATTGCACAGAAAACAGAACGTTATTATAATTAAATACAAGCTGATATGCAAAACGTAATTAAGTCTAACGATGACACAATTTTATTAAGACGTAAATATCCGAATGTATGTCAGTTATTGAAACATTTGTTTCGATTTCACATGCAACTACAGTAATTTCCGGATATGTGGGCACCCATAGGGGCTGGGCTTGGCCATAAATCCGATGGGATGGGTCTCTTAGAATCGCTCGTCATTCAAGAACGTAGCATAGGAAAAAGTAAACTTTCAGTATACAGTACAGTATTTTTCGTTAATAATTAAGAAACCATGCCTCA
>NW_017137833.1:0-378 GCF_001652005.2 Ceratina calcarata | reverse complement strand
TCTTGCCGGGCATATCAATGAAAATTAATCTACTCAATCTGCATTCCTCAGGGATAAATTCTTGTGTACAACAAGATCTGAAAGTATCCAGAAGAATGTCTCGTCCCACATCAGTTAAATTTGACAAGATTTCATGGTCGAAGCCATCTTCTCCTGGCGCTGAATTGTTATTCTTTCCTGCAAACAGCGTTCTATTTAGTTCTTGTTTAGTAATTTCTCTTTCAAATATCGTTTCAATTCTAAACATACTAGTTCTTCTTAAGTCAACCCTCAACAGCTCATCTCTTTTGACTGCAGCATTTCTAACTTTGATTTTTTCTATTTCTTCTAATCTTTCTCTTATCGGTTTACAAGTTCTATCTTTGCAGATAACATTTT
>NW_017137832.1:0-378 GCF_001652005.2 Ceratina calcarata | reverse complement strand
GTTTTATGCATTAAGGTCAAGGGGAATATTAAATAATTTAAGTAAATCCGGTTAGTCAATTTCTGTTGATTCCAATATAAGTTCGGAGTATCATTAAATAATTTCATACTTTTGAGAAACGAAACGAAACGCGTATATATACCAATTATGTACAAACTTTTGGTTTTCAAGCGTTTACAATTAATATCGGCTTCAACTCTTTTTAACTATTTCTTCTACTTCAGTATATAATTTTCATAATCGATAAATGTCAAATTGTCAAAGGTTGTTCGCTACTTCGTTAATGAAATGTTAGTACTTAATTACGTATAAACATCTGGTAAGTTTCACTTAAATGGTAATAAGAATGAGAGATTCGATAATTAAAGTGACTTATTC
>NW_017137831.1:0-378 GCF_001652005.2 Ceratina calcarata | reverse complement strand
TCATGCATGTGAATAAAACATCGTGTATGTATTGACGGTAATATCTTATATTTTTAAAAGGTGTTATACGTTTGGTTATCCATCATAGGTGCCTGAATGTCGAGGCGATTTTCTGTAATCATGTGGCGTATAGTTGTGTTTGTCTTTTATAATTCTTTTGTTGTTCTTATTTTGTTCGGGTGGGTTTGTTCGTTATTCCTGTATCTTTGTCGGTTGAGGATAAGCAACGTTCCTTTTCTTATTTGTATGTGTCGTTCTGTTTCCGTATTCTGTGCTTTTGAGGTTTCCGGTTTAACAAGTGTATGTAGGTTTGTTCAAATTTGTTTTTTGTTTTTGTCGTTGTCGATTCGTTGTATGATTATTGTGTTATTTTCTGTT
>NW_017137830.1:0-378 GCF_001652005.2 Ceratina calcarata | reverse complement strand
TATTATATGCATGTACAAAGTTTAACTAATAAAAAGATTAAAAGTTGTGTCTTTTTCTTCGTAAATCCACCTGCAACAGTTTCCTTTAATTTTTTGTTTTACATCGTATAAAAGACTAATCTCTTTAACACCGAAACAAAAATTAAATCGTTAGGTCCACTATTGAGAAAAGTTAATCAACTTTAAAAGCTCTACAAATATTTATGTACTTCACTGTACATTTTCATTTTATTTACCTCATCTTAGAGCTATCACCATTAGGTGATAGAAGATCAAATAGCTCTTCGTTGTAGAGTTCAAGAAAGCTGACACGGATATTGTACTCCTGTGCTTTCAGTAATTGCAGTTTGTCAAACAAATGGCTGATTGCACGTGGTA
>NW_017137829.1:0-378 GCF_001652005.2 Ceratina calcarata | reverse complement strand
GTTAGTAATACCTTCATCTTGCCTTGTGAAATGCATGAGCATGAATTTTAGAGAAACGAATTTACTATTTAAAAATGTTCTTCTTTTTAGAATCGTCTACTCCTATTTAAATATTTTTATATATTAATTGGAATAACAAAGATTTCACATCTGGTCTTCCATTCAAGTTCTTCCTGCATTAGTATTTGTAAATGAATTGTTACCTTTGTCATTCTCCTTCTGAAAGCTGATGGTCACCTTAAAGTTATCAGTAAACGTAAGAGTTTTATAGGGAACGTTATCAGGTGTCGGTGTCGTAAAGAGGACGTGATTAGGTATCACGTGGCCATCAATTACCACGCGATCAACCTTTTCCGGCCTCGGTGATGGCTGTAACAG
>NW_017137828.1:0-378 GCF_001652005.2 Ceratina calcarata | reverse complement strand
GTGAAACGCGCAGGGTGCGACAAAGTACACGGGTCAGCGCGGCCGGTGAGCACGGCCGCTTGCTCCTGATGCACCCTGCCCCTCAGCCGCGCACACTGAACCCACGCGACCTCGAACCTAAGCGCCTCCTGACCTGCACGCCTTTTAAGCTGGCACGCACACCGGATGTCAGATTACTGGCGCAAAGCCTGCTTCACCGTCGCTCGGCTGACGGTTCTGTTTAGGCTGGCTAAACTTCGAGATGATATTAAACAACTCTCCCAGAAGGGAGATAAGCCCTAGGATAATCGCCATGACGACAATCAACATTAAAATAATAATACCCAGGCCCAGGGTTTTCTAAAAAATATTATTACTGTACAGTATACAGTTGGAGCA
>NW_017137827.1:0-378 GCF_001652005.2 Ceratina calcarata | reverse complement strand
ATAAATGCCTGCAGTTGATAATGTTAAAGAATGAAATTGAAAAGGGTATTTGAGCTCTTTTGTAAACGCTATTAAAATGATTAATAGTAAAATAATTATTAATTTATTAATTAACGCAACGCACGTGGACGACACGGGACTGATTTTGATTGATTTCTATTGGCCCATCGGTCGAGTACTCCTTCTCTATTGGGGAGGGACATCGTTGGCCTGACTCCTCGTTGCAAAACAATGAAAATAGTGGAGTCCAGGTAAAGGAAATTAATATTATAATATCATGGATTAAGAATTTTGTAATAGTATGTAACTAACTTCATTTAAATAATATGTAAATCCTAGCAGTTAGTTCCCAATTCTATTCTGTTGTTTTGTACGTGA
>NW_017137826.1:0-378 GCF_001652005.2 Ceratina calcarata | reverse complement strand
AAAGGAAGATACCGGAGAGAAAAATCGAGTTCAACGGTGATCACGAGTTCGATAAATAACGCGAATAATTAATCGATCAAAAATCGAAGCGAGAAACAGAGGCGAAACGCGCATGCGCGTAAATCCCTCGCGACGATCGACGAGGAAGAAGGAGACGCCATCTTGCTAGTGATAAAAAGTGTCGCTGTGAATTAGATACGACAATCGAAAAACTACGAGCATAACCAATGAAAGTGAATAAAGGAAAGAGAAGAAATAGAATAAGAAAAGATCGAGTTTGACCGTGATAGTGAACCCGATAGCCACCGCGGAAAATTATTTGATCAGTAAACCAAAACGTGAAACTGAAGCGAGGTGCGCAAGCGCGGAAATTTTTCA
>NW_017137825.1:0-379 GCF_001652005.2 Ceratina calcarata | reverse complement strand
ACCTAGTTTTAATTATTCATATTATTATCTTAATCATTACACTTTATATTTCCTATCTAATTTAACTTAGCTTTAAGTTTGCTTGCATTATTGCATCTAACATTTTTCCTAAAATCATTTTGTTTTACTCTTGTATGCATGTGTCATACGTTCGCACCTTNTTCCACCCTCTACATCAAGTCGCACATTTGAATTTACCGCCACATCAAGATGTTAACGACATACTCACACTAATGTTTTCCGGTAAGCTGGCTTAGGTTAGCAGGAACGGACCTCGAAGGAGACTCCATCTGAAGTTAAAAGGGCTGAACCTACACCTCGGGATACTATTGGAGACCCCCTCCTTCAACAAATCATCGCCATATTGGAAAAAAAAAAA
>NW_017137824.1:0-378 GCF_001652005.2 Ceratina calcarata | reverse complement strand
GTATGGTACTATCAAAAAAATCCGTGTTCCATGACCCGTGTCCTCCCCTTGTTAGCCAATCAGGTAGTAAACGGTGTGTTGAACATGCGCATAATAGCCACAAAATTGTGATTGGATTATATAAACGAATAATAGCGTAGAGAGCTTCTCAATGGGTCTGGAGATTTTTACGTCATGCAATATGTCCAATAGACGGTTATTGTACATGCGCAGATAATGCGAAGGCTTAGATTGGTTCTCAAGAGCCAATAATAAACATGTTAAAATGTCATTGGCCAGAAGATGCTGTGACGTAATTTTATTGTAGTCAGCGCGTGATTCAAACTGTTAGAAATTAAAATATCTTACTCTATACTTGAGTTCCCGAATGACTAGGAG
>NW_017137823.1:0-378 GCF_001652005.2 Ceratina calcarata | reverse complement strand
ATCTATAATAACAAATTCAACATGTTAGCATTGTTTAAGTATATAGCCTATATATGCTTAATTGAAACGCTTTTCAGGTCGCCTCGGGCACTTCACGTGTGTCAAACATTTACCGATGAGCAAGCCAGGTTAAATATCCCAAGGCGCTTCCTCCACTCCTCTCCCCTGATCCCATCCACTCTCTTGACACTGTCAACGCGTTTTGTTCCGTTGATGCTAACAGGACGTACAAATATATGTACACTTCGTTATTTTACTTTGAAACTATAAGAACTAACCCTCCAGCCACTCTGTCCATAGAGGGTTGATTCATGGTTTCAGTTCCATCGACAAGATACAGCAATTATTTTTTAAGGGTTGATTCATGGTTTCAGTTCC
>NW_017137822.1:0-378 GCF_001652005.2 Ceratina calcarata | reverse complement strand
TCCTGCAGAACATGCGATTGGACAGGACAGTCGACGTTGACGTCTCTTGGTTTCATCCGTAAAGTCCTCATCTTGGAAATGAAGATGGCAGAGCCCCATACGTCTTACGTACAGTAAGTACAATCATTTCCTGGAGAAAATCGTTGGTCAAATATCAAAATATTGGAGACAAAATATATTGGAGACGTAAAGATTTTAAAAAATTTAGAAGCCGGAACAGCAGAAAAATGTCTACACTACATAGCAGAGCTGGGGAACCTTTTGAACACTAGAGGCCACATTCAAATTAGACGGTAATAAAGAAAGCCGCTAAAATTTTTTATATTTCACTGTGGGTATGTTTATTCCTTTAAGTATATATATATATATATGTATATA
>NW_017137821.1:0-378 GCF_001652005.2 Ceratina calcarata | reverse complement strand
ACAGAATCAAATGTTTCAAATGTCGTAAGCTTGGGCATAGAGTTACTGATTGTCCGCTGAAAATCGGGAACCAAGCTAGAGCGGTCGAGGCCGATGTTACATTCTTTACGAGTGAAGTTAATTCTGCATCAGCTCTCACAGTCAGCTCGAATGAAACGAAAGGTGAATGGTGCCTTGACAGCGGAAGTACTTCACATATATGCTGGGACGAAGTGAAATTTGCTAAATTTACAATCATGGAACGTGGAAAATTGAATTTGCCCAGCGATGCTTCTTCTAATTTCGAAGCGAAAGGAACTGTTCAGCTGAGAGTCACGAATGCCACTAAAAATCAAACCATAAATCTCGAAAATACGTTTGTTAGGTGGAGACCTAACG
>NW_017137820.1:0-378 GCF_001652005.2 Ceratina calcarata | reverse complement strand
AATGGTATCGAATGTCATGTTCATGTACATTCATTTACGCTTGACAGAAATATTTAACACGTCAGATTCTGATGACGGGTTCATTGGGAAAATAAATATCGTTCTTTTTGGCGACTTGCTTCAACTTCCGCCTGTACGTGAAGATTTTCCATTCGTACACATGACCAAAGATCAAATGAATAAATACATTGAAGGAATGAATGCTTTCAATTTATGGGAGTTATTTACATACAACGAATTAACAATTAATATGAGACAAAAGGATGATAAGACGTACTCTGAAATCCTTTCTCGTGTTCGACTTGGTGTACTAACAACTTCTAATATACGGATTCTGGAAACGAGGAAACTCACTTTTTCTAATCAAAATTCCTCACA
>NW_017137819.1:0-378 GCF_001652005.2 Ceratina calcarata | reverse complement strand
TGGGAAAAGAGACCTAAGATTATCCCTCCTCGCACACCTGTGCATAGGCTCCAGCTTAAACCAATAAATTTCACGCATTAATTGAATTAAGGAATGATAGCATGGTATGGTAGTTGCATTTTTAGAAGGAACAATTCCTAAATATATGAGAATAAATAACATAAGTAATTTTGTAATAAAGAAGACTTCTTGGGGAAATAAAAATGTTGTTTACAACATTTCTTTCTACAATTCCAAACAATTATTTACACACTTAATAGAGAGCTTAAATGTGTTGCAAAAGTGTTGCAAAAATATAATATTGCCACTTAATGTGAATAATGGTTTTCATGTGAAATGTAATTTGAATGATGTGCTTTGACTGAGTGTGGCATGAGA
>NW_017137818.1:0-378 GCF_001652005.2 Ceratina calcarata | reverse complement strand
CCGTCCCGATTCTCTTTCTCAAATATCGATCCGTGTCAAGAGTGAATGCAAGCAAGATAGCAGTCGCATGGGTACGTCCGGAACAGGTCAGGTCGTTTTACGGGTACCCATCGGAATCGTTCAAGTTGTTGAACTTGGAAACCGCGTAAAAGCTCTTGTAGAACTTTCGCATGTAGCCCATCAGCAGAAATGAAAAACTGGTTGAGATAATCCAGATAACCGGTGAAAATTTAGTTGAATTCATGAATGGAACATTAAAGTAAAGTCAGGCTAGTCAATGATACTAGTTGCTCTATTTTTAACAACAATTTTTATTTTTATACAAACAAATTTTTATTTTTATACAGTTTGAAGTTTTCAAATCTATTTTAACTAAAA
>NW_017137817.1:0-378 GCF_001652005.2 Ceratina calcarata | reverse complement strand
GTTATAGAATTGGTCTAATATAATTTCCAAGAAATAGTACTCATTGTTAGATGAATTCGGCAAGTTACAATTTTTAATTTTGTATCAAGTATGTGTAACACAGTTTTTCTTAAAACATAAAATGTATGAATCATGAAAGAAATGTCCTACTTTATATTTTCAAAGAGAACTTCCGTATCGCAAATATTTCTCCCAGTAAAGTACCTCGAGGTTTCCGAATCGTGATTTGTGACATATTTTCTTCACTGTGAGTCACAAATGGAAGTGTCATGAACCAGTAAAAACCGATCATTCTCGATTTTTCACCTCGTACAGGTCTTTCATATACCTTTCCAAAATGTATATACATACTATTACATACATATATGATTATGACAT
>NW_017137816.1:2390-3350 GCF_001652005.2 Ceratina calcarata | reverse complement strand
CTATTGACCGACCCAGTTCCCGATCCTCTCGGTCGTCCCGGTCTCGTCGACGGTCACTCGGTGCTCGATCCTCTGGAGATCGCCGACGCCGGTCACGTGTTCTCCTCGCCGGCCTGGCTCTCGTTGCAGCCGGTTCTACCCTGGCTGGTGTTGTTGGGCCCGGCGGAGGAGCCGTAGGCCTTCTCTGCGTCCTCTGGGCCGTCCTCTCTGGTCTGGAAGTACCCAGATGCACGGCGGTGGCGACCGTCGAACCCGAAGGAAGCGGTCTCGATGGGGTTGCTGGACTGGTCGCTCTTGGAATCGGTGCTATACGCTCCTTAAAATTGAGTGAGACCAGCCGCCCGGTAGTGTCCCATCGCAATATCCACCGTCCTCCGTTAACGCTGCACCGGTACCTGCGTGATCTCGGCATCTGGCCGGGGATCCGCAGCGGTTCCCATCCCGGGATCACCGCACTTTGCTCTGCCGCTCTTCTGACCAGCGCATTTGCCATATCTCCTCCTTCGGCTACTGCAGCCGGTGCCACGGCACTGGTCGAGGCCACTTGAGTCACGTCGGACACGGGATCTTGGCCACTCATTCTGGCTAAACTATCCACGACACTGTCGAACGTTTCTTGAAATTGCGTCTGTTGTTCCATTTCGCGTTGTCCCGTAGACTCGCGAGGCGCGCGAAGGAAGGTAGTTATATACTCCTTCACCTTCGAATCTCCTGGAACATCGGTATCCCTGATTGCGGGAGTGGTGGTAAGCAACTTTTTAACACCTTAAAATCAAACCGCTGGGCAGAGGTGACGAGGATATTATTATTGTCTTCGGAACAAACGCGAAGACAACAACTCTCTCTCTCGCACCTCTATCATCAAAATCCTCCTGATTCGAACAGAAAAGCTTAAGGAACACGGTGACCAATGTCAAGACTTTCGTTAGGGATAGGTGGCCCTAACGGGGTTCGGCCGGG
>NW_017137816.1:0-1481 GCF_001652005.2 Ceratina calcarata | reverse complement strand
ACACTTAACCCTGAGTCAATTTATTTTCCCGTTTCTCTTCCGGACTCCTTGTTAGGGCCACCTATCCCTAACATACTCTTTTGATTACCATGCGGCCCTCTTTATTAATGGCATAAATTTCACGATCTTTCAGATAGTTCTGAATTATCTTTATAAGGTAAACTGGGATCATTTTAGATATTAAACCCTTGATAATGACTGACCAAGGCAGAGAATTGAATGCGTTGCTGATGTCAATGTTAACAGCAATCGTTATCTTTCCATTAACATAATTTTTTCTGATTTTATTACCGACGCGAGATAGAGCATGGATGGTGCTTCTTCCTTTTCTGAACCCGTACTGGAATTCAGAGAGCCTGTGCCCGGATTTACTCATATGCAACTCTAAACGTCCAACGATGATTCTTTCAAAGATTTTGCTAATATCATCGAGCAGACAGAGCGTTCTATACGCTGCAGGATCGTCTAAAGGTTTGTCAGGTTTGTAAAGTAGCACTAACTTGGCTTTTTTCCATTTTCAAAAATTGATTTTTTTAGGCAGTTAGTGAACATGCTGCAGATATAGGTAAGATTTTTTCTAATTAAACAAGCTGCAATTACAGCCGGGACACCAGAAATTCCAGGAGGCGAGTTCTCTTTCAGCATTTGTTTTACAGCGTATTCGACCTCCTTGTCTGTGACGTTCAAATCATTACACCGTGTGATAATTGCCAATTTTCACCTTCTCATCGACAGGTGATGGAAAGAGATCGTCTAGGATACGTCTTAATACATCCGGTTCTACATACTCGGTGAGCGGAATACGAGTGAAATTGTCTTTTTTCGTTGCCCATCTATAGGGTCGTCCTCAGGGATCACCGTCGATCGTAGGCATGACGGATTGCCACTGCGAGCTTTTAGCCTTATTGATAGAATGTTTAAGTTTTTGTTTGATGGCTTTATATTGTAATTCAGCGGCGTTAGCTATTGCATGAGGAATTTTATTTCTATATGCCTTCTTTTTCAGTCTTTGCCAGCTTCTTCTGGCTTTCTGGCATTGTGACCAAACGTTTTTAATTTCTATGGACCACCACGGCTGAGGAGGGAGTTTAGAAGTAGAAAACTTTCTAGTCATTGATAGATTACAAAGGTTAGTTAGCGAAGAGTTAATATTCTTGATCCTTTTATAAAAGGGGGATATTGATGTCATAAATCTATTCCAGGCGTCTGTTGAAGCCGCAGCTTCACAGACGTCCTCCTTCAACGATTTCAAATTCCATCTAGGGAATATGCAGTCCTTGTTTTTTCTGGAGTCTGGAGAGGATGAAGATACTATAAAACTTATGTACTGGTGGTCAGATAGTGTTTCAATCTCTTCAACACGCCAACCAGTGATATGGGACGTTTTATTTGCAAAAGTGACGTCCACGATCGAGGAACCCTGAGGACGAATACAGGTAGGTTTATTGCCTTTATTTAAAACAACTAGATTATTAGACTTG
>NW_017137815.1:680763-693993 GCF_001652005.2 Ceratina calcarata | reverse complement strand
TTCTTAAATAATCGAAATGTCGAGAATACGTTTCCCTCGTTTTATTAGGGAGACGTATAATAATAGCTGAATGGTAATAATGGAATGGAATGGCAGAACTGCAACGAAGGGGAGCGACTCTTTGACGAATTGTTGAACAACAGACTTTTATGCGAGCCGCGTGCTCAACAATTACGCGACAATTCATTAAATTGAAAAACCAGCCGGTGTTTTTTATTTCACTAATCCCTCGCATTTTTCTTACTCCTTTTGTCGCGCAGCTTGGAACACCGCGACCTTTCCGTGCCACATGACTGGAGGGTTCTTCGGCTGGCTTTTTCACTCGCTCGCAACGCGTGCACCCGGACGCGTAATTCACCGGAAGTCGGTGGAAACAACGAGTTTTTCGAAAATATCAGCGCTTTTTAAGGTGGACGCCAGTGAAACCCTCGTGACGGCAGACCCATTCAAACGACGGAAATCCTAATTGAAATAACAGTTGGAAATGCTAAACGCTAATTGCGGAAAATAATGAATTACACCTAATTTTCTTGAGAACACTCCATCGCATGATTTACCAAAGAAACATAACAGATTTGTGACGTTGAATTCTGAAGGAAATATCAGAGGATTAAAATTCAAAGAAGAGGCTAGGTCACTTCGAAAGTTTAATATTTTTTGAAAATGCATTTAAAAATACATGGGAATAGAGGTGACTTTATAGAAACTTGGGTATAATTTTTGCATGTAATTGCACGATTGTAAGAAGAGGATAATTTGGAATTCAACGGAGAAGATTTTAGTAAAGAGAAATATTTCGATTCGTCAATTCGTTTGATTCCTATACCCATCGCAATGCTTGCGTTTCCTAACAAAGAAACGAAAAATCGATTTCACCGTTCTTTGTTGGATAGAATTACACAGTGAATGGCATTAGGCGATTGAGTCTCTCTTACGGAAGTTTCCTGGAATTTTGCCGAATCGAAAGAAAAGCTACAGCTCCACAATGCTCCTCTAACAATAATGCAAACTACACTTAAAACGTATTCAATGGAGAATACGAGTTTGAAACAGTTTCGATTGCTAATAAAGAGTTAACTATAGAAGAACTTTTTCGAATCGTCAAACTTTACTACGTCTGCGACTTGTTTTAAATATCCGTACTTGATACCTGTGCACAGTTTGAAAATAAATAGAAAAATACGAAAGTATAATTATAAGTTCCTACATAAAAAGTACATATATAGGTTCGTACATTTTTACTTTAGAAATAGACGCATGACGTAGTATCAAACGAACGATTTAAAGAATTTAAAAGGCGTACAATACTTTTCACGTGACATGAAACTGTAGAATAATAAAGGGAAACGAGCGATTCAACATTTTGTACAATACAACGGAGAGAATCGTGTAAAAAGTTTGATCTCGCACCTGTGAAGCCACTCGAATACGCTTCTCCCTCTCGAGCGGCTTCGATCGAAATTCTATCTCCCCTGAGGGTTTGAGGTACGACGCGATACATACATATAATATCGAACGCAACTTCGCCGGGTTCGGCACTCAAAGCGGAGGGTAAGTACCTATCCGAGTGTTATCGGCCGACCGATTACATATTGCGAATTTCGTCGTTACACTTGACCTCGAACCGGATAAAACTGAAACTGTCTTATCGCGTCGACAACCGGTGGGATCGATGCCCTTGTTAGCCCGCAGCCATCGCTTGCGGTCGAGTGGCCTCGCTGCGGAAAACTGTCGATGGATGTGGACGGCTTACCGTGGAATTACAAATTGCTAAAGCCGCATTTACTTCTAGTCGCCGATTCTCTACCAAAACGAAGCGAAAGCCTCTGATAACTCCCGAGGTTCAAAGGTCCTTTAGGAATCTCAATCAAAAAGTCTAGATATCTCAAGACTGTCGTCAGTTGGATTTTAAAAAAGTTTAAAAAATGCTTCAAATTTGAAAATTTGAATAACCATAATGTATTTTTTTAGTACTTAACGAAAGAAAGAAAGAAAGTACTATTTCATAGATTAAGGAATTGCTGTTGAAGCAATCCTTGTCGCTAGATAGTATTGAACGCTTCTAATGATTCGATTATCGCAAGAAGTGTACACGTCTCTCGGTCTCTTCCAATCGAGTCATCGCGATTTCATCTTCTTTTTTCCCTTCAATTTTCCCGTGAATCCTACTTCGTCAGCGATTGGGAAGACAGTCGAGCGGACAGACACGAGAACACGAACAATCCCCCCACCCTCGTTGTCGAGAATTCAACGAGCCATTTGGCCCCAAACGAAGTTTGCACCCCCGAGCAGGGCCAACCGAGAGAGTTGGATCCCGTTGAATTCGAAGTCGCTCGATGCTTGATTCACCGGGTTTAATTTAATTGGCCGAGGTATATAATATATATAATATCGGCCGAGTACAAGTAACGAGGAAGAGATTTATCAATTAATTAAGAAGACTTGTCAGTTAATTGTGGAACAAGTATCAATATTTTTATCTCGCGAGTTGATTTGTTGTACCGAGAAGAAACGGTCGACGAGGAGTTGAGACAGGGGATGAATTATATTAATGAATTCATTAGCATCCACGGCTTCGTTCGTATTATAAATTTATAAAATTAATTTGTGGAAACACGTGCCCTGTCCATTCCTGTGGGCAATAGTCATCGTAAATTGTTTTTTAAATACATTCTTTCGCGACTTTTTAAAATAAAAATCAAATCGATACATCAAGTATTCTTAGAGGAACTCGAAAATTCATAAAAACATATTTCACCTCTCTTAGGGACGATTGGAGGAAAATCCGTTCTTAGTGCTACGTCATAAAAGTTATATACCTCCCAAATGTGAAGACCCTAAATCCAAGGGTCTGGCACGTGCCTGAATAGTATCGAACATCTTCCTTCATATATGGAGATTAGATATTTTAGAGAATCCCAATTCATCATTGGAATGCTTATTCTGTATAAAATTTCACTGCTATTTCTATCTCTCGCTTGCTTGCTATTGAAAAGAAATCCTCGATACCAAAAAAAGACTCTCGACACGTCGTTACTCGCGTTATTCGACCACGCCTGTTTGAAACCTAAGAGGACACAGGATAAGAACGCGCGATTCTGAACGGAAACGAAATAAGCCTGAAAGCCGGAATTCTGATGCAATTTTCCCTGGACAGCCGGGACTCGGATGAATAAAGAGATCCAGTTCCAAGCAAGAGGGAGTTATACGTTATATTCAACCGATTCTTGTTTCAACGCGAAACACGCTCCCGATGAAACGAATTGAAGCGAATTAAATTCTACGAAACGCGGGCAGAGAACGCGTCGAGCTGTCTTCCCTTATCGCGTTTATTCCTCGAGTTTCATCCGCCGAAGAATTATCATCTCAAATCGAGCGAAACGAAATTCGCATTGATTCATATCCGAGACATTGCAATTTATCTCGCGTTTCGTGGGAAGTCCTATCAAACTTTTATTTCAACATAAAACTTATCATGGATTATCTATATTTGGAAAATCTATGTTCGAAACAGGAAGCTCTAATAAAAGCCGTATTGAGAGGTAAAGGTTTCCATCAGTCAACATTGTAATTAATTGAATTACTTAAAAGACGAACGTTGTAGACGACTGTGTACCATATTTATTTTAATTTACCTGCAAGCGGAGTGATAGCATTTATATACTAACTTTATTTTGGAAGATATCCAAATAGTATAATAACACAGATTTTTATTTGAAATATCTCAATATCCGTTTCCATTTATTAGCACCACATGCTTTCAACTCTATTATTCTTACACCATATTAAAATAGAATTCTTATTACGTTAGAACTGTCAATCCTATGTATTAAAGAATTCATTCAGAAGTTTCGTTTCGCAGACGTTACGTTTCATTGTTTAAAAATAATTCTGCAGAGAAGACGCGGTTCAGCTGATTCGGCTATTCAATTCCACGCGAAAGCTGCTTTCAAAATAATCAATCACGCATCAAGATCATATTTTACGTTATCCCCCGGTGGCCGGTTTTATCCTCGCGCTTTAATCAACGTAAAAGTAGGAGAGAGAGGAGATGGCTTCGCGTGAATGAGAAACCGATGCATCTCCGGCCAGACCGGGTCGAAAGGAAACGGTCGATTTACGAGCGACGCTTATCGAACTTCGATTTTCGGTTTTGATGGAACTCCTTTCTACGAACGCGCCAAAATATACCTGAGCCATCCTCCTCTACCCCTCTTTTTCTTTTACGGCCCGTAATTCGATTCCCAGAGACGGGAAAACGGTGATCCGGTCGCAGTTCCATCGTTTTCGAGCCGCGTCCTCGAAAAATACCCGATCCGTTGAAATCGAACGGTCGGTAAAACGAGGAGATCCCTGCCGTCGGTTTACGCTCATTAACCGATGTTCCGCGAGTCCTCCAGCTAAATCGATAATGTGCCGAAGCATGTTAACGAGGCTGCCTGGGCTACCTTAAAAATAAATGTTCCTCATCGGACTCTCGCGGAAATACCCTATTATCTTTATCCTCCAGCCATTTTTCACACGAAACGCGAAGTTTCACAGTCTCTCCCTCCGTTCGAATTATGGAAGGCGACTGACGATTTCATCGCGTGAAACGAATGCTCGTAAGTGATTCAAGCATTTTTAATTTAGTCCAGACGGTATGTACAGTTCATAACGTCGTAGAAGACTCAAAATGAAATGTGCAGCCGAATGAAATGGTAAATGCGATATTATATAGAAACAGTCATAAAAAGATTGTGATAAAAAATAAAAGAACTGAAATTCTGAATGAAAATAAAAGGTGACGGTAGTAATAGAGACAGGGCGTCGGCCCAGTCAGTACCGTTTCTTAACATTTTGTCTACTCGGTTATGACCGTCACGTCCTACAGATGTTTTGTTAGTTTACCACTTTAGAGTTCTTGAATCGCGTGTCCTTGGCTACGTGTACGTGCTTCGCGAGTTTATTACTTGCAAAATAACCGCTTTTTTGATGAACGTGACATTCTCGTGTATCCCCCACGTCCGTGACTTCGTTACAAGTGTTTTTCTTATCTTCAGAATTTCATGAAACGTTGAATTTTGACATTAATATGAATGTCGTTAAAAAATTGTTACACATTCAAATTTTATTCAGGTCCGAAAGCAAATTTCAATTGCTAAAGATTGAGGAAGTGTCTTTATTGTTAATTAGAATGTAACTAAGCGAAAATCGAAGTAAGAAACGACTGCATTAACTTGCACGATGAATATATTTCCTCTGAGAAAATGCTGATACCATTAAAACAACGAACTCGCGCGAGATGGGTTCTACGCTGCGGACTTAAATGGAATTATTCGAGGAAACTATTGGTCCCGTTCGTTCCATCCAGTATTTAGATTTTACAGAATAGATTATACAACGCCTCGACCAAAAATAAATAGAAAATCTCGACTATCTCTACACTCGATTATTCCCTGCAGTCAACTGGCGCAATCTCATTTGATATTTTTATCGTTTAAAAGAAACATTGCTTCACATATAAATAAATTTTCGGATAATCAAAATATATGCAATAAACTTAACAAAGCCCAGAGGATACTAAGCAAGAAATACTTGCAGAGAGTACGGCTTGAAATACGGTTATACTACTTGCGCCGACCTCAATGGAATTCCAATAGAGCTAACTGTGCATTCGTACCAACATTCGCGTGTTTTATTGTTACAACATTAAGTGAATATACACTCCTGCATTTTGTCAAGTCACAATTCATTTTCCAACACTATAATAAAGAACAATTTATCATACATCATTATACGTACTATTTACTACTGCATTACGTTTCTCTACAATGGAAAATCATCAACTTTTATCGTTTCGCGCAGTTGACACGTCGGAAGGTTTCCAGGATCCCTAGTCTCTTTTTGTTTATGCAACACGAGGCTCGCGGGAAGATGGAAATTATTCCCGTCGCAGTTCCACGCCAAAAGCCAGATGCACGCGGTACTCAGTTTGCCTCTGACGTATGTATCTCGTCCCGGCGCGTGACAATGCTCGCGATAGGAGCCAGCAAATCTCGTGAAAGATCTAGGAAATTAAAGAAGAGATCCGCGCGCTGCCGCTGCAGCCGCGGATATGATTCCTCTCGGCATGCATAAATTCGTGATGAACAAACGTCGGAGACGTGCGAGGCGAACCCGACCCGCAGCGCAGGAGAGCAAGGGCGGTCGGGTACTTTCATTTGTTCTTGCCTGTTCCGTTTTCGCCTCGACGTTCGCGGTATCCGTTCGTTTCGTGATTCACAGTGCGCCCAAACGCGACGCGCCCCGACCCCAAAGGAGCGCGCGAATAAATGAAACCGAAACGGTTACGAATGATTTTAGCGAAATAGCTCCGCGTTTGAAACCTTGTTTTGGGGTTTCCAGCTAGGAACCGGGTCGCCTTTGACCCTTTGAACGGTACGAGCATGCATTTACATTATGTCTTATTAGCCGGTCCGCGTTCTAATAATATAAATGTATCCTCTCAGACTATCTACGATTACATTCGACCCAACTATTAGTTCGTATCAAGTGAATCGGATAGAACCACGTNCTTTAAAAGTCTTCTTCGAAATAAATATACAGAAATAATTGTCAGAACACAAAAAGATATTTAATTTTAATACCAAAAAATATTTAATTTTAATACCAAAAAATATTTAATTTTAATAGCAAAAAATATTTAATTTTAATACCCTTCAAGATTCTAAATAAACCCACGAAATTGGCAGAAAAATACGAGCCTAATCTCGATGGTGGTCGCGCTAAGTATCAATAGCTAATTATCTCTCGGGGTTCCTATCTTCCCTCTAGTTCGCCGCTTCCACCCGTTAGGAAACTTTGCGAATTACCTCGTGCAATCTTCCTGCCGCGTCGCCCCGTGAAACACCCGTGCGTTTCCGTGCTTAACTACATTCTTTATCCAACGCTTCGAGAAACAGAATAGCGAACGCGAAGAGGTTCTTAACGAGGAAAACGTTACTAACACACTTAAAAGAAAATAAATCTGTGGTAGTAACGACTCGAACCTCTTGACGTCCTTGTTGCTTCCTTTACGAATTCTCGGAAGAGCAAGAACATTTCCTTCCAATTTAAATAAACGAGAAATATATTTGTTAAAATTGACTCCTTTTTAGTATACGAAAAACAGATTTAGGAGAAGATTTTACTAATATAAACTATTATTTAATATCCTATCGGAGTGAGTTAATCTTTAAATCTTAAAAAAGAAACAGATAAAACTGTCGGTTCTCTAGACCATTTAAGAGTTTCAATGGGCACTAGAATAATCCACAATTCACTGGACGCATAGTCGCGAGAGTTTCAATTTTAAATTGCTCCAATACACAAGTCCGCTGGTAAACGGCGCCCTGTAACTTTTCCCAACTAATATGATTCAATCTAAATCGATCCAAAATCCAATTTATCGCAATGGTAGTTTGCGCGGCGACACGTGAGTGACGCGAAACGCGACAACAAAAAAAAGAGAGACGAAAAAAAGACAGAATTGGTATCCTCCCTTGCGTACGTACAATCCTGTCCAGAAGTTAGGTCTCCAGAACAAAATTAAATTGCTAGACGATTGAGCAACGTGTATGTACGTATATTGTAAAATACTCGTTAATCGATGTACATTTATTAATTTATTGTTATTGAACGACCTCAAATAAATTAAATTTCACTTTCCAAAATNGTCCGGTGACTTATGAACGGGATATGTGTATATCCATTATTTACACGAAACGGTTGTCGCGACAATTGTAGCAATCGCATGGAGCCCAGGAGACGACGTCATACGTCGAAACGGGGCTCAACCCCGTTTTATTTACATATAGATGCACACGCGTGTGCACCGCGCGATACATATACGTATGTACCTACACGATATTTAAATTTGCACAGGGAAATACGTACAACATTTGCGGCCGAAACGGCGCAACGCGAGAGAAAGGGGTAAAAAGTTTCGTCCGGGGGAGAGAGAGAAAAAAAAATAGCGAATCCACGTAGCTGGCTGCAGGTATATTCCGCCGTTCCGGGGATTGCTCTCCAAAATTCAACGCCGCGGAACGCGCTCAAGACACTTGAACCTCGTCGACGAAAATATTCGAAGTGCAACGGGAAATATATATGTACGTGTCTGAACAACTGAACGTGCATGCGTCGAGAGTGTAAATCATCAAAGGACTTGATTATAAAATGATTACGCGCGTGTTGTAAAATAAAATGAAAATGTGAAGCACAAGTACAATAAAAATAGCACACTTGACGTGAAATTATAGAGCATGCTTGAGAAATGTATTAATAGTTAAATAAATGAAATACTTAACATTAGAAATTAATTTACTACAACGTAATGGACACTACCGAATTCATTGTTTACGACAAATTAATAGAAAGTATTATGCATTAACTGACTACAAAGATCCACTACCATTCTTTATTACGTCCTACCTGATCATTAATTTCGGTATTAGGATTCCTGCTCTCGGGTCTGCTCGTTAATTACCGCATTTGAACATCACACGGCTAATTAGTTAACTTTAAATGGCGTTGGCGATTTAATGAACTATAAATCTGAACTTTCCGCGCGCGTTCGTCCTTGCCGCAAATATAGATTTCGATTGAACGTGAAATTAACGCAATAAATCCCGAACAACTTTTGAAATCATAGGTAAACTTCTTTTGTTGTTTATCTTATAATATGATTTCTGTATTAAATTATTAATGACTTTTTATTCTATTAAAATTATAATTTTTCCATTACCTTTGCCTATTCACGAACGTTTTCGAAAAATGGATCCTTACCTGAAACATAAAAAGGAAAATGTACATGAATAACGTATTCATTTTATTTGTAATGTGACGAACGTTTTTCAAGTGAAATGAAAAAAGAGAACGATTAAGATCTTCAGATTCGCATTGAACCGAGCCACGGACCGGAGAAAATCTGCTCGCATCGAATTGCACAGCGCGCATTCGTCTTCGGAACGGCGAAAGGAAAAGAGAAAGGCGAAGGGATGAGAAAACCTTCGGTTTCATATCGGATACGCAGTAGGGGAAGTTGCAGCGTTAAAATTTCAACGAGTCTTGCCCGTTTTCAAACGAAACCAACACACACCGTACCGCAGAGCCCACAAAAGTTCAGTGTTCCGCGAGTAGTGAAGAACAGCGGGAAAAGAACCGGAGAAAGGAGAAGAAAAATAAAGAATGAGAGAAGCGCAGAGCAAGAAAGAGGGATACGGTCTTATAAGAGATACCGGTCGGACTAAAGGTAACAACGTAACAAGTCTTCTACGTGGACCTAATTCGAACCACGCTAAACCGATAGCTTACGCCGCGCTCGGCTCGGTAGCGTGCGCTCGGCACCCGACCCACTCCCTCAGGGAGTCGAGGGGGGTCGAGAGGGTGAACAGAGGGTGAAGAGGGTCGGCCGAGAAGCGGCGTTGTTCCTAAGTGGGCGGAGTGCCCCGAGCGATTCAGAATTGAGTTCGTGTCTTGAGTCTCAACCGACTAAGAATCTAGCTCGGGGTCCGGTCGCCGTGCTTCTGCACATAAAACGACTAGGTTACATATGTGGTCAGGATTCGAGCTGGCTTTCTACCTCAGGACCTAGGATATTTAGATCTTCCGCCGTTCGACAGCCGTTGATAGCTTTCGATATACTGCGGTTAGTTAGAACAGAGCTCCGCCAGCCAATTTATATCGACTGCAAACTTTATAGTCGTAACAATATCGACTCACAATTTCTGTACAGTAACAATATTTTCAACGGCAGATCTTATGTTTCAATAATTTTCCTTTTATCTAATTCCTATAAATTGTTTCTCTTTGATTTCAATTGAACATTCCATACTAATTGACGAAAGTAACATAAAAGGTGTAGGTTAATTGGGAGAAAGGACTCGGTATTTTTTCTCAAGTTTCTTATTACGAAGTTATTAGCCAGCAGGTAACAGGCTCGTAAATTAAGTTTGCTCGCTCCGGCTGGCTCTGTTCACAATTTAAGACAAGCGAATGAGAATCGTGAATTATTAAACGGGAATGTTCATGATAGAACGATCACACTGCCAGGCAGGTGTTTGAAATAAGAAACTTAGATTCACGCAGTAAAAAAACTTTCGTGATTTAATATAATTCAACTCCGAGGCTCGGATTAAGAATCACAAGTTTTATTTGATCTTTCTTTCGAGACGATCGAAAGAAGTTAATCCGCACTGGTCGGAATTTGCAATTGTCATTTGAACTGAACCGGAAAGAAATAAACACGTACACGCACACATGCGGATGTAGGGCAAAGTCAACGAATTGCGGTGGAACAATTCGCGACCGTAGATGAAATTCGCATCGTTTGCGGTCGAGTGGCGGACAAAGCAGTTGACTACCTCTGTTACCGGTGGAACAAGTGCGGACTCGCGGTCGCGGAACACTCATTCAACTTCAAATCTCCAGGAATTATCCAGGGCAAACTTCTGAGGCAAACCGCAATTGCTAACTTCTCAATTGAAATCCGCGATTCTCTGTCGGAAGTAGTAAGAACAATTATATAGGTCAATCGTCAAAGATTAAATAATTGACTAAAAACTGTGACAAGTCGACCAACGGATTTTCCCGTATAAAGGAATTGGAGAGGAATTGGCGCAATCTTTTGCTTTGAAACCGAGACTGCTCTGTAATTTATATTAGAGAGATTTTCATATTTTTGTGCTTTGGACTCATGAATTAATCGCATCAACATGTAATAAAAATAAATTGAACCTGATGAAAGCTCAAAGCATCAAAGCAATGAGAACACCACCCAGCGGAGCCTGGCACAGACGTTTCTCTCATGCATCTAAACGCAACATAGCTACTAGCAGCCCTTTTCTATTGGCGAAGCCGACGCAAGGACAAGCTTTTCATCGCGTCGAGCCACGGTATTATGACACGCGTACACGACCGGAGTCGGGGTAAAAATTCAGCGAACATCACGGGGTCCGATTCCCGGCGATAAAAGTATCACCAAAAAGTTGGTCGACAAGTCCGACGGGTGTAACGACTCTCTCGGAGTCGTTCTCTCTTTTACTCCCCGAGGGTGAATTTCGAAATCGAAACTCGCTCGACGGGTCCCGTGGAGTGGAAGCCGGCCGGCCTCGCTCAGAAACGACTATCAAAACGCGACGACGCGATCGCGGACAGAGACGAGGCGGCAATTTCACCGGTGTCGCTCCCAATATCCGGCCGATGATCTTCCCTGGCCAGGCCACACGTTCATCAGGCTTCGGAAGATCGTTTCCCTTCCCGGCCGAGGAATTTTCGCGTTGATAAAAATGATCGCGCTACGCCGCAATGCCGCCGCAGCGCCGGGCCGACTTACCGCGAAATTGGAACCGTGGCTTTTGATCCCTCCGAAACGGTTTTCAAACGAATAGGTAAAAGTCGACTTTGCGGGCTCAAAGTGGAACAAGAAAGAGCGCTTCGATGAATTTTCAATTTCGAAACGAACCGACGACGGGAAATATTCTTCTGTGCGCGGTTACCGGAACGAGTCAAGTGACAATTAAATTGATAGGAAGCACTACTACGTGACTGCAACATTTATCAAATATTTTTTATTCTTCTAAACCTTATCGATTTTATAAATCGTTTAACCATTCGATTTATTTACTTGATTTGTGAACGGAATGAAATTAATCAATTTTATTAAAAACAGCTGTGAGAGACGAGAAGATTTGTTGGAGCACGAGTTGATCGAATTTTTCGGAGGACAACTAGTTTCTTGAAATTCGTTCGACATGTTCCGCGACAGCGTTAGTTTCATTTAAATCTTGAAATAATCGAATGACGGACGGCTACGAATCGGAGAACCGATGAACAGGCACGGCCAGTCGAGCGTCCAGCGACCGAAACTCGAAACACTCAGCCGTGATCGAAAACCCTTGTTTTATTTCCGGCCGGAATCACGAATCGACTTCGCATGTCCAACCGGAGAACAATGAGGAATCATTAAAAGGTCGTGAGTTTCTACGTTTCCGCGGCTTTTTCGAAGATCTGCTGCTCGGCAGAGTTTTAATTGGGAAATGCTATTGTCTCGTTTGGGGAATATCAAGTGTCTATACCTGACGTGAGGTTTTATTGAGAAAGAAAATGTATATAGCGTCGAAACAAAAGAAACGAGCAATTGGTCCCTTGATACTCTCGTGATTCATTGTCTGGTTTGATGTTTTCTGCAGAAAGAAATCAGCTTTTGTAATAAAAATGAAGATCCTCAAAAAATTCCTGTTACGCCTTACTGAAACCAATTAATCATTGAACTGCTTTCACATTTTTCTTTTCATTACTTTCAAAGATTTCTACATCTACTCTTATTTATTCTTTTCTACTAAATAATTTTCGTTATAGAGCGCAATACTTTCCCGATTCGGATTTTCGTTCGGATTTCCAATTTGATAAAAAAAAGTCTAGTTTACAGACTCGTGTCAGGCGAAAAGAAAATTCGATTCCAATAACTAGTATCACGCACGCATCCCGACTAGTTATCAAAAATTCTACCGGGAACCTTCTCCATCCATACATATGTTACCATTTGTATATTCGGCGAACGTGAAACCTCTCGTTTCCACATCGACGCTGCCCGAAATTACGTTCGCGAAACTCGAGACAGGTTTCCCGCGGATACGAAAGACGATTATTAAACCTCGACAAATTTGCCGGCGAATCGAGTTTCTATGTTTCGTTCAACGGGATCCCTGCGGCTCTCGTTCATCGATTTCCTATGTCGAAGTTTATTGGCCATTGACGACCGCCGTTCCCAGGCATAAAAATGATCTACTCCCGGAGCAAGGGATGATTACCATATAAATCAACCCGTGTTTTAACTATCAAGAAGCTTATTCGGGAAGAGCTACTTGAATATAAACTGGCTCGGTTTCACCCCTTTCGTCGCCAACCAATCGAGACGGCGACGATTACCGCCCCCGTTTCTTCACGCTAACAACTCAATCACTTACCCTTTGTTGGTTATTGCAATCGATCACTGATTCTCTGTTTTTAATCAAAAAAGTTCGCATCAAGAACAGATACAGAAAATTTCATTCTTTTATAATAAGTCGAAATATTATTTCGTTCGTTAGGTTTAGAAAGACGCTGTGATGTTATAAGGCGCTAAGAACGTAATACGTAATATGTAAAGAGACAGGATGGATGAGTGAGATAGAATGGGAGTATAAAAAGACTGTAAACCAAGTCCAT
>NW_017137815.1:677275-680396 GCF_001652005.2 Ceratina calcarata | reverse complement strand
ATCGAGAACCGAGTATTGTTCAGATTGCACTAATGGTTCGCCCATCCACGTAATCCTCATTAAATTTTACAATGCACACTGATATACATCTTTTGCATTACTTAGTATATCTGCATCTTGCATGAAGGTATATCGTCACGAGAAATCTAGCCGGATCGGGAAAATCGATGCAGCTACATTGACCCAAATAATTTCGAAAAATTCACGACGCAGATGCTCGTAGCGGCGCATTTCGAGAAACAAACAATGCAACCAAGTAGCGTGCAGACCAATAAATTTAGAAACAAATCGACGACGTGACGAAAGCAATTCTATTCGACGCTTCCGTCAGCTATTTTAATTGGAATTTCAGGAATTTGTTCTCGCGCCGTGTACGTAATGGCACACCTGAAGACCCGGGCCCGACGCCCGCTACGTTCAAGGGTTGCACTTCGTCCCCGAAACAATATATCGCACCGATGCACTTTACAGATTGCCGCCGAGCGAGCAACCAACACACGCGAAATCGCAGTTAACCTCGAGTTAAAAAATAAACTCGTTATTCTTTGTTTAAGAATTCGCCGGCATTAATCGTGATTAACAGAGAAACGGGAGTGTGGAAAGTTAGGATTTACGGTATCAAATGAAGTATAATAGCTGGAAACAATGGTCGCACTTTTCCGCGGTTCAACGATGTGCTTCACATAGATAGGAGTGTTAAATGCTCTCAACAATAATTCAACATCAATTAGATGTATCACGATCTCCGTTTCAGATTTTGTTCATCACACTAAAAACTAATCTGATTTTTAATTACTGTATGAACTTAAATATTTCATTGCTATTATACAATAACTTAATGATTAATAACAAACAACAAAGAGGAAACATTTGTTTGTCTAAAGGTTTCAATAAGCCTTTCGTAGTGTTTCGACTCGAACAAGTCGACGGAGCAAATAAATTATCGCAAACACGAATAGACAGGTATATCTATGTATGTATGTATCGCGTATCGAATCAAGTGCACTCGATCATTTCCGGTCTGTACACGTTGTCGTGTTTATTTCAAGATCCAGGCGCGTTCAGGCTCCGTTTCCCTCGATTCGCTTCATTCTACTTACTCCCTTACCAGTCCTATCTATATCTATCGCTCCATCCCTTTTCCCTCTACCTTTCCTTGTCTCACCCATAGTTCCTGTGACTCTCTCTTTCTCTCACTCTCTCTCTCTCTCTCTCTCTCTCTTTCTGTTTCCACGCGCAGAACGTTGGCAAACTTTCGATAACGAAGTTTGACTGAATCTAAACTAACGTAAGTTATTTGACCTCATATCGGTCACTATTGGAAACTCGGTTATACGTCCAACTTCGCGTCTGATTGGTCCTCCCAGTGTATGCTTAGAGAATAGCTCGCTACACTAGCGATGGAAATCTAGCACACCATCGACTATTTGAACAGCGAGTATTAGAATAAAAAGACAGTTTATTAATCAGCCAATTAACACATCAGAGTATGCTTAGGTAATAACAATTTTATATAAAAATCCACTCAAGTATCGAAAGCTTGTAGTAATCGTACGTACTAGATCGACAATTTTTATAAAATTTCTCATGTACATCGGTATCTCGAAAAAATACTATTAAAAAAAAGTTGTGAAACGGTTCAACACTATAGCCATGGACTTTTTTTCACATACCATTTTTCACGTCCAAAATCCTGTCAATTTGAGTGTTAACCGCAATTGATATCAGCGGAGTGCATTGTCAGAGAAAAAAAAATCAAACGGAGCTACCAAACAAAATGGGATCTAGCGCGGCTAACAATCTTTTAAGCTGAAATTTGTCCCGGGCAGCAATCATTTTCGCGACAGCCGCGTTGACAGTTTCGTCTACCGGCGTGCAAAATGGAACGCGCGGGAATAATTGCAGCAATTGCGTCCCACTTCGACGCTGGAATCGCATTGTTATACCGCCGATGGTGTGCGAAACACACGCTATACGACTTCCTCGCGGAAATGTCAGTGCCCCGGCTTCTCGCGTTACGGGAAAACCGTCGAGAACTCTACCAGACACGAGTCGACACGTGACTATTAGCCGGGTGCACACACGAAACGGCGTTTCATTTCTCAAGTTTGATTACTTTTCCCGAAAATTGTGAAGAACATTTACCAGACTTCTGAAATACAAAGAAAGATCGCAGAAATGTCCTTTATTTTATTTCATTTTATTTTATTGCGTGATGCGGATTTCCCTTGGTTAAGGAAAACTTTTTTATGGGATCTCTAAGTGAGTGCGTACTTTATGTAGGTTACATGTAGTGCCTGTTGTTCGTACTCGTATTAGCTTTTTAGCTACTCTAATGGCCAAGTTTGTTTGTATGACAATTAAGAAAGAGCGGGAGTTCATTGCAATTGTGATAATTGTGTCACTGCGACAGCGAGACTACGTTTCTGTATCGCGTTAAATGAGACGTACTTTCCGCGTACATTTCTATGCGGAAGCCACGGATTATGTACGTTTTCACTAACGAGAAAAACTGGGTCAAAGTCTGGAATGTTGCCGGAAAAAATTCGTATAAATATAACAGTAGAAATGAAATTCACATGCGAAAACGATCAAGTAATTTGGATGTCGAGTCGTGTGACAAATAATACCGACGCGGGGAAGATACTATTAAAGAGCACCCGTGTAAACGTTGGGACAGCGAATAAGGTCAAATGGGGCTTAAAACACATTCGGTAATCTTTCTTTTCGGTGATAATCGAGAAAATCCGTAAATGACTCAGTTAATTGGTATTTTATTGGCATTGACGAAATCCGACCGTCTCACCGTCGAATCAGCGAACTTTTGACAAAAAATTTCGTTTTTCCTCAATAACTCCTAAAGTGTTAGACTTACGAAAAAATTGCATAAGACCTTTTTTGTAGAGGACGACGAGATCTACAATTGCTGTATAAAAGTTTTTCGCTAGCGTCTTTAGTTTACGAGTTATCGACGAAAAACGAAAAAACAGTTTTTCGCAAATTACTCGTAAACTATTGACGCTAGCAAGAAAGTTTTATATGGAAATTGTAGATCTCGTCGTCCTCTACAAGAAAGGTCTTATACAATTTTTCCGTAAGTCCAGCGGTTTGGGAGTTATTG
>NW_017137815.1:670364-676085 GCF_001652005.2 Ceratina calcarata | reverse complement strand
CCTTTACGCTTATCAATAAATGGCAGAGGAACGAATACGCAAATCAGGAGCCATAACTTCTAAAAATCAGCCGATTATTTTGCACTCACGTCATTTTTTCCTTTTCGTTGATCACCGAGTGGGCATTATATGAATAATCTAGAGGACATAAAAAAATGCAGACTTTTTCATACGACACAAAATCCCATCAGGCTTTAGTAATCTCGCCTCGGTGATACCGAATTAAATGAAAGGAATTGAACAGAGGTTGAAAGAATGTGAACTGTACAAAAGTCACGAGCTGCATTAAATGTGACAAAGGAACAAGAGGGAAAAATTCACGGCTGGAAAATTATCAGCGACGATCAAATCGGCGCGGCAGCGTGTCCACGGAATTCGAATTCGTTCAAGTGCACTGACTCCGGACGCGAAACTATTCGGAGAAATCGAGCGTGCGACTGGGAAATTTCGTAATCGAGCTCCGCACACAATGCCCGATTTATAGTTCATCGCAAAACGTCAATCATTCACCTTCCTTCTATTTCTGCTATACATACAATTCAACGAGTCGAGTATTGTCCCTCCATTCATCTTGTTTTACGCTTTGTCCTACTACATTCTCTATTGTATTATTATATTAAACTTGATAAATTGATATTCTATTTCATCGTATTGAATGATTTATTACCTCAGATTTAATAATCGTCTATTAATACAAGAGTTATTTATGATTTAAAACTCCTCTAAAAATTCTCTAATTCTCTTCTATGTACTCGCAGTTCCTGCCTTCGCTTGCATTATCAATTTATAGAATTCATTATTAATTTACTTATAATCATTTTTGACAAAACTCAAGACGATGTGTTAAATAAATAAAAGAAATTTAAACACTGTTGAAAACATATCATCTCTCTCCTTATTCCTTGCAAAGGGTAGTATAAAAAATTTTGCAGCCTTTTAAAATAAATATCAAGTCGATAATAAGCGAATTCGCGATAAGCGAAATAGGAAAAAAACACGTTTCAGCCTTTTTCGACGCTGTAGAGGTAGAGGATGATTGGGGACAAAATCCCTTGTTAGTGCGTCCCTATGGCATGGAAGATATATAAAATTGTGAAGATCGTAGATACAGAAGTTTGAGCTGGGCGTTGACGAGTGAATAGGTGAATATATCCAACCTCTCTTGTATATGAAGATTAAATTTGAACTGCATTAAGTTAATTAACAAATAGATCGAACTCGTTAAAATTTTACGCATACACACGAAAGCCCGCCTGGAGATGATCCAAATAAAGAAAAATGTATCCAATTCTCTACCGCCTTAATGACCCGATATACGAGCTAGGCTAGGGCAAGCTCCGCACGTAAACGTTTATCCCATACGATATTTTCCCAGCTACGTTTCATACGTCTGGAAACAATCGCGGGAATGGATATACCCTCTCCCGGTTGAACCAATATCGCCACGATCTAACGTCCGCATAAAATGCATTTTTACTACTTCCCCGTTCCGAATCCAAGAGACAATCATTTCCAGCCGCGGATATCTTTATGATATCAGGTTCTAGAGGATTCCGAACACACATTCGCGGACGCCGTACCGAATAGACACCAAATATAACCACGACGGGGTGTGCCTCTGGCTACGCAAACTTACGAGCGAAATCGTAATGTCGCTTGAACCGGAAAAATATTGCGCTAATACCTAAACAGAATGCGAGTCATGCGCTTCACCGAGTCGAGAATCAAATGAAATTTGTGATAGCAAACTATTCTACGAGAATAGAAGCGACACTATCAGCTGAGTGACGATTTTCTGTTAAAAATGAATTAAAAATAAAAATAGAATTATGTTTTATAGTTACAGAGTTTCTGGAAGAAGTACACATCTGTTACAAGAGAATTTTGAAATACGTGGCAAGAATTTATCTGAACACTTGTTGCATTTTTAGTTCCGGTTATTGATCGGCAACGCTACATGCTACCGACACCGAGTTCGTTGTCGCGAACTTTAATTACTTGAACGTTTCGATTGTCCTAATTATCGGGTTAAAACAGGCTTCGGTAAATACTTTAGCGATAACACTGATTTCCCTCGAAAATAGTTAATGTATTCGAAATAGTTCCCGGTGGAACTATCCCAGTTCACGAAACTGAGCTAACCACCAATTAAAAACTTTACTGTTCGTCAAATACGCGAAAAAGTGTGAAAGAGGGAGAAAATAAAAAATACGTACGAAAATGTTATCTTTAATCGCAGGCTAGAATGCGAGCGAGACGCTTTAATAGAATTTTATTTCCGCGTTCTGGTGAGCAATACAAGCGACCCGAATTTTAAAATGTTTGCAATTTTCATTCCGCCCGAATGCTTCACTCTTTATCCTTTCACCACCGCGAGATTTCGTTTTTTTATATCCGCTTTAACGTCTCGCATGAACGTAATGCGATTGCGACTGGTTTTGAAAAAAATAATAAAAGTTGTTAACTTCGGTGATAGAATGTGATGATCGACGTCTTTATCAATTATTTCTCATCCCTGTTGGCAATTTTCGATCGGATTATGTACTTGCGAATACACTTTGATTACCTCGCAACGAAATTTACCAACAAATTCTGTTCAGCGAAGTAGATAAGGCTAATTTTCAACACGCATTATTCAGGCAGTATCTTTTACTAAATCCCCTAAATTGCTTACAACGTACAATCTTCGCGCGTTTTCCAAATGCTTAGCATACAGACCTTCGTCATACTTAAACGCGGCGTGCGTCTTATTTTTGCCAGGTAATCCTTTAAGACTGCAATCTTTACACTCATCCGAGCCGAGGCAACGAGCGAGGAACAAATCAGGTGTCCCAACATTTCCCGTGGCAACGGAGGAACGCCGGGTGCGCCGTATTCTCGCCCGCTGAGAGGCTCTGCGCGTTACACCGCACGAACGTAAACGGGGAAATTTCAGGGCAGCTCGGCGGCTGCCGTGCGATTCCGCGCGAACACGCGTCTAAGTGTCTCTAATTCCAGCGCCACACGCTGCACCGGTGCATATCCCGTTTCTCATACCGTCGACGAGGATTTTCGTAAAAAATGTAATGGCGACCGCGAGATGCCGTGGCACCGTATTAAATTTAATCCGTAACGGAAGACTCGTAAACGCCGCGTGAAAGAAGCGTCGTCGTCGCGACGGGGTGCAAGAAGAATAGGGGCGAAATGAATGCGAGCGGCGGCGGCGGCGGCGTTCCCTTACCTCCCCCGCGGTCGCAAACGCGAGTATGCAAATGACTCGAAAGCGCAGATGCGACGACGGCCACGCTGCGCTGTTCCAATTCGAACACGGTGTAGCGACGAAGGCATCGGTAACGATTTTCGTTGCGCAAAAACCAAGTGAATGTTTTAGTACGGGCATTACTGTTAAACTATGAAGTAACGACCGGTTTTCTCGATTTCTAAAATACGCGTTTAAATATCTTTCCACTGGATCATTATATTTTTAGACAACAAATGATTATGTAATAACAGTGGATCCACGAATATATCATTAATGTTCGTTTTAATAACGTCGCGTTGCATTTAATTAACAGAATTGATTGAATAATTTATCAGAGGTATTATACGAGACAATTTTACGTTACAATTAAATTGTCAAATCAATAAACTGTGCATATAAATTATTATCATCTGGTCACGAAGAACCGAACACTTTTACCGTGAAATTGCATCGTAAATGATGAAAGTCTACTGAAATATCGCTGCAGTTTATAAAAAAATTTTCCTTCCACGCGTAACGAATATACATTTTATGCACGGTGTAAGACTGAAGCTTCTCGGTGCACGTCGTGACGCATTCACCTGGTTTTTCGTACGCCTTTCCAAGACACTTCAACACGTCGCCACGGTGAAACTGGCGCGGGAGATGTCGTTACGCCCGGGATTCGCCCGCCTTTCACGACCCGTCTCTGTTTTAGAGTCGCCATAACCAAACGAGCGAGGAAGTAACCAACCGACGCGACGCGCGGCGTCTGACAAACGAGTATGTTGCCGAGCGTTTTCTTTACGAGCTTGATACGAGGGCTGTAATTGCAGGAGGTGCGCGCGGGGGGCCGTTAAAGATTCTCGTGTAACGGGCCATGTGAGCTTCAGAAAGTTTGATTGCCTCTAACCAGGTTTCTTTAGAAACTGTTCGCTCAAATAGGAAATTATTTTTCCCCGTGATCGGATGATCCCGCGTTTCGTTAACTGCGATTGCCGCTCGTCGAACGACGGATTATCTGTCTCGGGTATAAAAAGCGGCCCGAGTCCTAGGCACGTGAAGTAATAAAGTCTTCTCCCGTGAAGATTCATCTTCTGAAATTCGCTTTTGTTCTCGGGACACGCCGAGGCGTAAAAAGGGAAAAATCTTTGATAAACGAGGAAGGAACGGCGCAACTAAGGGAGGACTTTTTCCCCAGGCCGTGATGCTTATCATTCAGAGGAACTTCATCGCCTCCCTTCATTCGCTTATCGATCCTTCCACGCTTTCGTTACACTCGCCTCCTTTTTATGACGTAAGAAATATCGTTCCACCGTCGGACGTTTATTAGGTTACTACATAAATTCCGCCCGTTGACTTCTTGCCGTACATAAAACAAGAATCTTATCTATTCTTGAAACCGGAGTAAGCATCTGCTGTTATATGAACGAAGGGATTTTCTAGAATTTATACCTCGGCCGGGGAACATGGACTTTTTTTTTTTTATTTGAAAAAATGATTCCCCTCTCTTAACACGGAAATTCATTTTCCCTTTACTAAATTTTATTCCTTCATGAAATATAATAATCCCGGCGTTTTCATTATTTTTTATCCTGACCGAGCATACTGCTGAATAAAATCTGCCCCCGTAGAATGAGAATTTATATTCCATTACTCATAATACTTTTACGAAATGAACTTCTACTTATAATATTTTACCATCACGTGTTATTAACAATGTCGATGGTATATTTGCAGACGAGGTATACAAGTAGACCATTGATCTCTATACTAGACCACCGGATAGTGGATGTGCACTAATGATAATGGCCCCAACTGAAATAGCTGCAGCCATTCCAAAGCCAAAGATTAGACTAGAGACATCAGGCGAAGAACTACAAACTCTGAATACTGAATTCTCTCTTAATCTTTCACTAATAAATACGCAAATAAATATTAAGAAAACCTACTAATTCAATTTCGCTGAATAAAAGTCGAACAAATAGTAGGCATGTAGAAAAGACGTTCGAACTGGCATTAATTTTTCGTGTCTGTATGGCAATTGACCGTGCAAGTCCATAATGTGAAAAAGTGTACTCGTATATCTCGTCTCAGGTATATCTTACTTTGCTTCATAAGATGTTGCAACGTCGTAGATGAATAGACTTTAATACACCTAACATCAATTTTAATACACATTTCACAATAATCCCTTGGTACTATAATTTTTCGTAACCTGTCCCCAGATATCTTCTGAAATTACCGCAGAGCTTATTGCTTTAACCTTGCCAAATTACCTTCCTCAAAGTGCGGCCATTTCTCGCTTTAACGGCAGCGATACCATCTAAGTAGAAATGGTCTCGCTTCGTACGAGTAATCGATAAACTTAATGCCAAATCTGATTCCTTTAATTTTATTGAAGAAATAAATAAAACCGTCTAAGCATTGTCCGAATTAACACTAGATTGCCCAAGGAAGTCATTTTGACTGCTTTTGGGCAAATGTACAAATAATAATGC
>NW_017137815.1:636410-669945 GCF_001652005.2 Ceratina calcarata | reverse complement strand
AAAAAATATTAAAAATTAATTTTAGACAAATCTCTTTACACATTATTCTTTCACAATGCAGTCATTTTGACTGCTTTGGGCAATATAGGTATATACTAAGTTTCAGTCTTTCTAGTGTTAAATAACGTGCTCTATTTATTCCGTGAAAGAGATAATTGACTGAATTTTAGATAGCTGAGTTATCAGACATAAAGGAGATCACAAGTTCATACGGGCTCTGCGGTTCAGTTTGAAACGTATAATCCAACGTCACAGAGGGAGTACTCGTGATATAAATCAGATATGCATGAGGATGATGCGTGCAACTTTTTCAGAGCTGAAAATGCAATATTAATCAACCTGGGCGAGTTTCGAATCACTTTGATACCAGCTACAGGGGCCCATATTGAAATCCCTCAAGCGAAATGAAGCTGTCCGTTACAGAAATCACATTATCATGGAAATTCTCAGGTCTCTCTCTCTCTCTCTCTCTCTCTCTCTCTCTCTCTTTCTCTCCGTCTCTGTTGCAAAGTACGCGTGTACACGGAGTCAAAGTACATGATATGCATTCCATAAACCATAAGCCTTCAACGTTGGCTAAGTAGATGAATCGTTATACGATACTGTGTAATAATAATACCTTAAATTATAGAATGACAAACTGAATATGATTCGAGCATTCGCTTTAATAATGCAACAAAAATAATAAGAATAACAGTTTTCTTCTTTAATATTTATCGACGTATCATAATTTTATTTGTGAATCAGTAACTTGAAATAAAACTATATCACCGCGTAAGCGAGTCAACCGTTTAGCATAACAGATTTCCCGTATCCCATTTACATAGACCGAGAATGGGACGTATAAAGATTACCAAACATGTTTCCCCGAACTGAGTTAACATTCCCCACTAATGGAAAGCTTGCGGGCTTAAGCATTCAGACCTCTCCTCCGCTTCTATCCCCAACCCCCCTCGCTCGCTTTCCATCTCGAATTCGCATCAACGTTTTCACTGTCTAAAAAGGTTAATAATAGCGGCTTGATTGCTGCCGCTGAAATGTTTTCCATGCAGACTGTCGCTGCAGTAATTGTACTTCCTCCGTCGTCTCCCGTTATCAGCCGCGTTTCGCGCTTCCCATCGCGACGAAATTAACTGCGCCATTGTTTCGAAAACGATACCCGCGCAAATTCATCCTCCTTAAGGAGGACAGTGACAGTAGCTCGTCTCGCTGCGGCTAACTCGATTTCTGTCTTTCGAACTGTATTTTCGAGTTCCCGCCTCGAGACACCCGCGAGCGAATTTCATGGTTAATCTCGTTCCAGACTGAATTACAATTTTTCCCTCTATTATGCAGAATCTTTATTAGTTAAACCTTGCATCTGAGCTTGTGCAGAAAAAAAAAAACCGAGTTGATACACAGAAGGAGGAATATTTAGAATGTAAGATTTCTTCAAAGAGACATTGTCTACGTGTACCTAGCCTGTGACCCTAACATTACACGTACGTAATCTGTTAAATGAGTATAATTAAACCATTTGCCAGTGCTCGCGATTTTCGATTCGACGGCCTGTTCTCGGCGATGTAATTACAACGTCAGACGTGATACGACGAAATGCAAATGCAAACTGCCAGCTAGGATCTGGCGGTGGGAATTTTTAATGGCGGTGGTCGTTCTCCGCGTTGCCCCAACAATAGTCATCCGCGATCATTTGGGTCAGCCAGGCATTAATATTTGCACCGGCGAGCCCCGTCCGACCACTCGTTAACTCTTTCTTTGCCAACCACCTTTTGTATAATGCTGATGTTCGCCCGTTTAGACCTTCTAATTGCAACGATCGAGCGAATTTTATCGAAACGTGCAGCGAACGTTCTTGCAGCCGAGAATCGCCACCGTTTCGCCCCCGTGAAACGACCGATTTTGCGAATACGCCTTTTATTTTTAATATCTTAAACTCTGGACTTTATGCGGTACGGTCAGAGACTAAAAATAAACTATTTGAGGATTTAAAACCGAAATAAATTGCAACAAACGAAGTCTAATGAATTAAAATATTTAAACGTCTCTAGCACATAAGTGTAAATCAACAGACACGTGATTAACTCATTTAACTTAATTCTTACGACAATTGATTTGAAAATACTGTCTATTGATTCGCGTTAATTTAAGTAACGAGTTCTCAATCGAATCTATGCCAGTTTCATAATCAAATTAAGCAAAACATACACGATCTGCGCCCGATGACTGGCTATTGTCTTCGCAATCATTGTCATTCGGCCGGTACAAATACTAATGGGTATCAATAATAGTGGAACTGTGACAATTTGTTGTTCGTCAACAGGACTCACGCTGAACAACGTATGTTCCTATAACAATGGTTCGCAGAGACTAATTAAAATCGACTCGATCGAATCGTTCCGAATAGCGATAGCCACACGAACTTCGATGTTTGAAATTGGCAACGAGAGGAAGCGACTATGATCATCGAATACTCTTTTTGTGTTCATATATTTTTTACAAACGTTGTACTGTATATATAAAACAAATTATTTAACATTTTATTTTATTATAAAACGAATATATTTTTTCAACGTCACGTTATACGAATATGCGGAACTACTATATATACTACTAAATACTGTATTGTAAAAACTGGTAAAAAAAGCATTTTTAATAAAAGATTCATTTACCGTGTGTCATATCATGATGAAGCATACAATATTTATAAAGTGTCACTAAAAATGCATTTCACGAACGTAGGATCAAAGCAATGAGTCAAGAATTTTCCTACGTATCAAGTGTAGGCTTTGTCCGTTAGAGCCTAGGGCCTAGGGGAGATCGTATGCAGCGTCGTACCTGCTCTCCCCCTTTGCCCCGCGTAGGGTCGTAGGTTTTTGCAATCGCGAGGAACCGTTTCGCGACGACATATAAATACACGCGAATAAAGAAGGACAGCAGAGTCGGTAACAAGTGCGCATTCAATACGTATCAGCGAATTTACTTATCACAGCGAGACAAGATCCAATAAAGCAAAGGTGGATCGATCATAACCGTGTCAATTAGTGAACTATCCTGACTCATTTTCCATTAATCATACATTTTAAGACACTTGCATCCTACACTAGTGAGATTATAAACTTGTAGGGAAATTGGCAGCTTGTATAAAACAAATCAGTCTCGTGATTTTTATAATCAAATGTTTTACGATGATAGAAGCGAGGCACGAGGCTAATTTTTTCGTTGACATTAAGGAACACCCCTGTTCGTCCCTGAAAACGCGTGCGTCAGTTAATTCAGTACCCTCTAATAAACGCACGTAAAGGGAATCGTAGAGGGTGGGCGAGACAGGGTAGGGAGAAACCACTGTGCTTATCGCTGCCGCACGAAACGGAGGGCCTTCACCTATTCATTTAAGGTCGTTTTAAGTTGTAATAGCAGGCAGAATCACGTGTCACGCGCGAGCAAACTTCCAGCCCGTGCCTGCCGCTGGGTAATTGTTAACAAATAGTAATCGGGGATCGTTATCACGGCCGTTAATTATGGCTTCGTGAAAAATTGAAACGGGCCGACGACGAGGGTGGCTGTTGCCCGGAGCTGAACGCTCGCTGCCGATGTATGTTTACGAATTCGTGTGAAGTTTTATTTGCCGTGTATGCGTTCCAATTTTCCGGTTGCTTGAAAATTCAACGGATCGATTGGACCGCGAGCAGCAATCATTCGACTTGTTTTCTGGCGATAATACACGATAATGAAATGATAATGAACATGACACAATTCACTTTTGCCTTTGTAAATATGATTCTTTTCGCTGTTTGATACGTCGCCTCGCTGATCTCAAAATCACAGTGTTTAACATTATAAAGCTTAATACTCTGAATACAAATGAAACAATAATTTATTAATGGCAGCCGTNGCGAACGATATTTTCTGTCACAACAACCATATAAGTTTCCCTGGAATCGATAAAGCTGTCGTGGGCGTTCGCTTTAACCGATAATAGTATACCTTCCAGCTGCTAAGTGTGAACGGTTTTGAAAAGAACGCGAAATATGTGTGTCGCTACCCGCTTTATTTCAGTGGTCGCAACACAGGGATGGGTGGGCGTCAATGAAAAGGTTTCCGGGGAGCTATGCCACGCCATATCCATAAATATCTGAGTTCGACAGTAGCGAGACAGGTATACGCCGGGAAAACTATTACTTAGGTCAATTCGTGCGGAGGGAAAATTTTCTGACGATACACACCTACCCCTCCGACGGCTTTTCTAATGCACGTCACCCGCCCCCTCGTGCGACGATAAATCGAGCGATTCCCAAGAAAAATCACCTAATCGATCTGGATTTTGTACTTGAAACTTTCCCAGCCCCTCTCGTATCATTCTGCTTCGGTGATTTATATTTTAACTTTTGTCTCACAGAGTTTCTACGCCATTTTTTATTTAAAAAACAATTACTCTTTCTCTCAATATCTCAGATAACGTAAACGAAAAGTGTTTGTAGAACAAATGTGTGTAGTTTTTAAGAAATGTTAACGATTGAATTATGTAGATTAGAGTACAATATTATTAAACTATGTTTATTGTATTTTGATTGCATTTACTACAGACGCGTTCTACGTTTTACAGGATCAAAATGCTAAATGTGAGACTTCTCAAGCAGACTATGTCATATTGACTTCAAGATCGTTTCAAACGGTTTCGTACATCGTAACCGCAGAACATTTTCATACGATCATAGCATATGTTTTACGATGATAGAAGCGAGGCACGAGGCTAATTTTTTCGTTGACATTAAGGAACACCCCTGTTCGTCCCTGAAAACGCGTGCGTCAGTTAATTCAGTACCCTCTAATAAACGCACGTAAAGGGAATCGTAGAGGGTGGGCGAGACAGGGTAGGGAGAAACCACTGTGCTTATCGCTGCCGCACGAAACGGAGGGCCTTCACCTATTCATTTAAGGTCGTTTTAAGTTGTAATAGCAGGCAGAATCACGTGTCACGCGCGAGCAAACTTCCAGCCCGTGCCTGCCGCTGGGTAATTGTTAACAAATAGTAATCGGGGATCGTTATCACGGCCGTTAATTATGGCTTCGTGAAAAATTGAAACGGGCCGACGACGAGGGTGGCTGTTGCCCGGAGCTGAACGCTCGCTGCCGATGTATGTTTACGAATTCGTGTGAAGTTTTATTTGCCGTGTATGCGTTCCAATTTTCCGGTTGCTTGAAAATTCAACGGATCGATTGGACCGCGAGCAGCAATCATTCGACTTGTTTTCTGGCGATAATACACGATAATGAAATGATAATGAACATGACACAATTCACTTTTGCCTTTGTAAATATGATTCTTTTCGCTGTTTGATACGTCGCCTCGCTGATCTCAAAATCACAGTGTTTAACATTATAAAGCTTAATACTCTGAATACAAATGAAACAATAATTTATTAATGGCAGCCGTAGCGTATAAAACAAATTCTTTCCTTGTATTCCTACTTGAGCTCGATCAACATTATTCATGAGGGAACGAAGTAACTAAGTACTGCAAGAAATATTTCCACTGGACAACAAATCGATATTCGGGCAGAGTGGGCGCCTAATCGAGGTGGATTTTCACAGAGAAAGTTCTAGCAGATGAAACGAGGAGAACGCGTTAGCAGTTAGCACGTAGTACGATGAAAGCGTTTCGTTTGTCTCGTTAGCGTTGAATTTTCGCGGCAGAATTTCTCCCGTTGCAAATTCTCACTGTCGTTACGCTTCTCAAAATAGTTGGCGAATCTCGTGCGTCCGAAGCGAGCATTAAGTCCCGAAATTTGAACCAAACGAAAGAAATAATATCGCATTTTTGATACTTCTGATGTTTCCCTTGAACACGTTTATTAAAATAAATATAATGCAAATAATTTTTATAACGATCTGATTAAAAAATAGATAGCTACATTTTTGTATAAAATAGATGATGGTTTTTATAACGTTTATAAAAACGATACGGTGAAAATCTATTTGTTTATTTCATATTTCTCGGCGAACGATATTTTCTGTCACAACAACCATATAAGTTTCCCTGGAATCGATAAAGCTGTCGTGGGCGTTCGCTTTAACCGATAATAGTATACCTTCCAGCTGCTAAGTGTGAACGGTTTTGAAAAGAACGCGAAATATGTGTGTCGCTACCCGCTTTATTTCAGTGGTCGCAACACAGGGATGGGTGGGCGTCAATGAAAAGGTTTCCGGGGAGCTATGCCACGCCATATCCATAAATATCTGAGTTCGACAGTAGCGAGACAGGTATACGCCGGGAAAACTATTACTTAGGTCAATTCGTGCGGAGGGAAAATTTTCTGACGATACACACCTACCCCTCCGACGGCTTTTCTAATGCACGTCACCCGCCCCCTCGTGCGACGATAAATCGAGCGATTCCCAAGAAAAATCACCTAATCGATCTGGATTTTGTACTTGAAACTTTCCCAGCCCCTCTCGTATCATTCTGCTTCGGTGATTTATATTTTAACTTTTGTCTCACAGAGTTTCTACGCCATTTTTTATTTAAAAAACAATTACTCTTTCTCTCAATATCTCAGATAACGTAAACGAAAAGTGTTTGTAGAACAAATGNTTACACATTATTCTTTCACAATACAATCATTTTGACTGCTTTGGGCAATATAGGTATATACTAAGTTTCAGTCTTTCTACTGTTAAAGAGAGATTTCTGGTGTCTTTCAAAATGATTGGTATAATCATAAATATCGAGCGATTAAATATCATAAAATTCATATAACATGTGGTAATGATTGAAATTCTGGTTTATCATTCCAAGTCCGAATATTTGCCAGAAGACTTTTTCATAGACGATAAACAGTTGGATGTTAAAACTTGTGAACGTAGGTGTAGCATGAAGCCCATCGATATTCGCAATACTACAGGAGCCAGCCGTGTGTAATAACGGATTATACGCCGGGGTCAATCACAGTTTCAGAAACTTGGAAATACGACAGGAATAAACTTGGCCGCGGTCCAGAACCCGGCCTCTCGGCCTCCGGGCCGAACCGATTCGATGCGAGCCGCGTATAAAAATGAAAACTACCCGCGCCGTATCAGATAACCACGTCCTTATGTACCATCGTATCAATTTAGCCACAATTGCCGAACACTCGAATGTTTGTCCTGCAATCGTGCTCGTTCGCAGCATATACCGTCCATCTCTCTTCCCGTTGCGCGCAGGAATTTCACCTCGGTTCTCGGTTTTCGACGCATTTGTTCGAATTCCGCAAATACCGTGACGATCCTCTAATCCTGTCCGGTCGAACATATTCGACTCTTAAGTTATATATAATCTCAAACCCCGAATAGACTAATTGAGAATAATTATAATAGCGTTTTGTTAAACTCGTTCAACGACGAATAATACAAACTCAAAAATAATCTGATCGATTCAGGCGTGAGCTGTCATCAAAATTAGCTTCTGCAAATTCTTTATATAGTAATACCCTTAATACCGTTGATGCAATTTGAACAAAAGCTCCGCCAGTTTATATCAGGCTCGACATGCGATTCATGAATAACTTGACCACGTGAATAATATATGATATTAATCAGAAATTGAAATAAATAAATGCATGATGCAGCGCGCTGATAGGCAACGAAATCAATTTAATGTTATTCGTCTGCATTAAATATTTTCTCTTCGTGCTTGAAACAACTGAATTGCCGAAAAGGACTATTATTCTTTCACAGAAGCGCGGACAATTTTAACGAGACGAGCCCGGCACGGCTGACTATAGACTGAAACTGTTACACGGGTTACCATGAGCCAGGCCATGCTTGAATTATTGGTCACACGGGTAGCGTTCGCGTTAATTGTCTCTCACGTAGCCGAAAACGAACAACGAGAGGAATAAAATTGAGCCGGGCTAGCTTTCAGGGACGGTTCTCATCGCGACTCAGTGAAATAGAGACATCGCGGCTAAATAGACCGCTGCTGTTTCTGGTCACGCGAAACTTTTACCCGCGTTAACAGATAGCCAGACTTTTAATTACTTTCGACGTAATTCCCGCGCGTCTTGGCAAACCATTGAAATAGATACACTATTTACTGATTCAACTAACAAAACAATCAGCAATGAGCTGATAAACTATCCTTAAAATATTAAATTTTCAATTTACTGTATACTTTAATCCTTTGCAGCAAAAGTAATAAAACATAAATAAACATTTTTTCACAGCTTCCTATCAGCTGCTTCCAGGTTGGCCAATTAGAGCATAGAATCAAACTTGCAAAATGAAAAATGGCAAATCCAATATAGGGTATCAATTTGTAGAAATTCGATACATTTGTTAATTCTCGCGATGAACATATTTCAAAATCTTCTGAGTTAAACACGAATTCAGATTCTAAAACTGAATATGTCGGATGAAAAGATTTGATGCTCTAAGGCATTAACGTATACGATAAGAAAGCCGGAAAAAGTTTGAATGTTCTACACGCCTGCAATGTTTTATCAAGATTGCGGTGTACTTTTTAGACAATTATCGTATCTGATAGTTCGTTTTTACAAATTACTTAAATAAAGCCTGACACAAATTAATAAAGCGAATGTCCAATTATTAAAATCACTAATTAAAAATCATTACATTTCTTTGATTCAAGCATTGTTTGAATGTTTGTCAGATTTCTCGACAGTCTTTGTTTCTAAGCCATTATAACGATTGAGATACTTATGAATAGCGTAGAGAGAATCAAGCTGAAAAGTCCGTTCTTAATTATTATTATCGTGTGAATCCGCTGTCAAATGTAATTATTTCCGTCTGCAGTAAACATTTCCTGCGGAACGAACCAAACCCCACGAGGGATGGTGCGCCGAGTTACGTAAGGCACGCGTTACCCTAACCGGGCCGAAAACTTGTTTCATTTAAACTTTGCCCCGCGTCATTGATAAGCCTCGAAACACTGCCGTTTTTAACTGCCATTATACTCGACCGATTTCGGTTCCGCGCGAAATTAAATTATTCAAATTGCATACGGTTGATTCATTTTTTACAGTGTAAAAGGATTGTGTGAAACAAAATTTCAGAGGATGATTCCTGTGAACGTTTAAAACTCTTCACATTCTATTATTATGTAATTATATTTCGCTCTTTGCAAATGGAAGGAATATTAAATGTTTCTCGATGATTACTCATAAACGCAAAACGCACTCCATTTGAAATTCGTTTATTCGCAAAAGACGGGCGACTTTTAGAATTAATTCTTCATCTCCCGTTTGCGTATGTCTGCTAAAACTCAATCCTCGCTCTCGGCGCGGGGCACTCGTCAGAATGAATTTTTAATTTGCGTCCCAGCGACGACGCCGCGACAGCGACACAGTTTTCGTAGCAACAACCTAATATGTGCATACGTTCTGTTTGAAAATAGCGTTAAGCTCAAAAAGCTGCGAGGCGTGCTTAAAACGAAAAAAGCAGACGTTAAAAGATCACGTAGAAAAAGGTAGAGAGAGAGAGAGAGAGAGACAGAGAGAGAAAATTCTCATTGTACCGCTCATTCGTTCATTACAAAAATGAATTTCTCTCTATATATGTCCGTACCACGCCTTCCTCCGTCTCTTTCGCCGAAATTAATTTTCATTTCATAAATCTCGCGCCCTGATTATTCGCATGGAACTACAAAGCCCCGAAAATCGAATTACGGACAATTGTTTATGCCCGCGTACAACATTCGCGCGTGCACGTAAACGCAAGCCAAAAATCAAATTTCTTTTCAAAAACGACGTCAAACAGATTTCCAGGAATAATTTAATAATTTGTACGAGGAACCTGAATAACAAAAAAATTATTGATATTAATATAAAAGTATTGGATACGTTTGCTGTCCATCACGCGTCATTTAAATGTGACCGATCACTAAAAATTATTTTTTATACAACACGTTCACTGGACTGTCTACATTTCACGTCCACTAATTTGCAATGAGTGACACGTACACGTATTTAGAAGTTTTAGGGATCGCGTCGAGACGCGTGACTGGTAGAAATTATCGACACCCAGCGTGGCATGTACGACAGTGGACGTACACACGAGTCCTTTCTGCACGCAAACAAATGGTGTACGTCGGCTAGTGGCCGCGACCGGAAGTTGACCGCATCTGCATCTGGATCACGGATGAACGAGCGCGAGAGCAAGAGAAACTTTTCGTTGACCGGCTCCGTCGCGTCGTAAACGAAACAGTTATAATTAAACAATTTGTCCCTATTGCTACCGGAGAAGTTGATCCAGATACCGGTCGTTTTATTTAATTACGCTTGAAACGCGAACTCATCCGGCAGTGTCGTCCATTAAAAGTTTATTTCTCGCCCGTAATCCGACACTTTGGTCCAACCGCGTATACGCACGTGCGTATGCATTTATATGTATACGTATATACGGAGGATGGGCAAACTAGTCATACCAGGAACGAGATTCTGTTCGCGTATCCATACGTGGACCGGGTAGGTACTCGAAACGTGCGACACTGCAACTTTGATGAACGCGACTGCTAAAATCTTCCCTGCAAATTAATTGCTAATGGAACTTTCCAAGAAAAGTTGAACGAATTGGCTAGCATCGATGGATTTTACTACGTATTTTGAATCACGTTTTTAGCAATCACGTTTTTCTTAAATTATAAAATAATATTGGCATTGCAGTAACAAAAATTGACAAGCAATTGGTAAGCAAGGAATAAAATTCGTTAACTGATCTAAAGTTATTAAAACCGACTGTTTCGTTCGATGATTCGCATAAGAGTTCGTAAGGGAGATTAACATTGTTAATTATTAAGCAGAGCATTATCGGTTAAAGTACCTCCATTTATTGTTTCTCCCTTTGAACGTATCAAAATTTTGCGCGTTCATTACGCCGTTTAATTACTAGTAGCAGAATGTACTTTGAAATGCGCTCGCGTACGATTCCGTGGAAGAATATTATTTTTCCCGCCGGAAGAAAATCCAATTTATATCCCAACGTGAAAAGGCATTTAAGAAGTACAAAGGGCCGCGGAATAACTGTTGTACTTTGTGCGATGAATGCGCACACCCACGGGTACAAAGAGTAATTTTAACAGGTCCGTTTCGAATTTCTTTAAAAGGTGAACGGTGTACTTTCTGCTGATTTCTCCTTGCGTACGATTAATTCCTCGCTCGTGAGAAGATTTAAGAAATTTTATGCAAGAAGCAGAACTATTGTAGAAGCGCAACTACAAAAATGAGATTGTCAGCATTATGTATGTAAATTGCCGAAACGAAATTGAGCGAGTTAACATTACGCACGGAGCATGATCGTCAAACTTGTTAGGTTTAGGGACCGAGGATAGCAGCCAGTCGAGCCATGAGAAAATTATATCATATCACCGCGCCGTAATAGCCGCGTTTGCTTAAGAAACTATGCAAATGTCTGGAGTTTTCCTCCAGGATAAAGGAGCCTCGGCACCGTTTCGTCTACGTGAAAATTTAACGAGAACACGTAAGCCGAGCTTTTTCTCCCTTCGAACCCTTTCGCAATTACCGGCAATTATTCGGTCGACAACTCGCTTTATGTATTCATGCAATTTCGCACTAATTCATTTACGGTTTTAAATTCCACGGAAGAACGTCGGGGCTACGGAGTAATTTGTTACTCGGCCAGTCGATGGTGGAACTTTTAAATCGCGCCGGATCCAGTTTAAGGCAGGTACCCGCGGAATACATAACGGGGCTTTAGCGATTTACCCTTTTTTCCTCTTTTCATTCACGCCCGCCCTCCTTCCAAATTGAAACTTTCTTAATACTGCGGGTATTAAAAATACGCGAAACTTTCCTATTCATCCCGATGCTTCTACAACTTTCCTCGGCCTCTCTCGTCGCCGCCCGTCCGTCCGTCCCCGTCTACCCTTTGTGTTACGTTTACGAATGTTTTCGCCTTCTCGTTTTATCTCCAGCCAGGTACGTTTACATAGTTCATTCAGAAGTGTTCGCGCGTTTAAGTAAGCTGTTTGCGTTGAAAATGGAATTCGTTTCAACAAGTTGAAACGTAAAAATTCGTAATCAAACTACTTCAATTCATCCCCTCGGGAATGAGCAATGCCCGGAAAATGTGAAACGCTGTTTTAATAATCGCACGGCAAGCGCGTACACACTTTCGACCGAGCACACACGACAGCGTCAAACAATCGCATCGAGTGGAATTCGAATTGCTTTAATCCCGTAGCAAGATATATTACGCGTTTACGTCGGGCAAAAATCATATCCATGAAACGGCGGCCGGGGTTGGCGTGCCTTTAAAATTTTAATGAACGCGTCTCGCTCATTTGTGTAATTTAAACGCGGGTCTTCGAAATCGAACGCGAAATTGTTTGCACGCGTGATCGCGGTAAAGGGAACGTTGAATTATTATCGCCGACGCAAGTCGCTGCTTGGTGAAACGCCGCAGCGGATACAACATTCAATATTTATTATCCACGTTTATTGAAAACCGTTAACTGCAGACCGGCGCGACGTTCGCCGATATTTCTTCCCGCCGGGGAACTTCGGAAAATCTCCCACGGAAATAATGGACGTTGAAAAGAGAAGGGAAAAAAAAAAAAATACGAGGCGAGACCGTGATTGCGTTCGGTTCGGATGCTTCGTCCCGTGAATTAAACATGAAATCAACATCGTGAATCTACTCGTTGCTGGTACTTGCTTCCTGCACCTTCTCAACCGTTTCCCACCTACTTCCCTTGTCTGTTTCCGAAATTCAATGATGCATTACAACGTGACTGGATCATTTTACAGACAAATGTCCTTTTTCATAGGGAACGACGATTAGTACATGAATAGACGTTATTTGAAATTGTTCGCAGTAAACGAGTGACGCGATCGCAATGCTAATAAGAGAAGTCGTCGTTCACTGTTTATAAAAAAAACGTTAACAAAATCAGTCGTCGCGTTGCTGAAAACCGGTTGGATTTATGTTGCTGCGTCGTCAGCGCGAAATTCGAGCAATTCGTTTCGCACGTGCCACGGAGGAAACGTACGGTAACGACTTCAATTTCGGGCGGACGGTCCTCCGAAAGTTTCGTTCAACGATTAGACCACCGGGTGAATCGCAAGCTCTCCGGGCCGAATTTCAACGCTGCACTATACTCGCGCTCGCGGACGTCCCGAATGTATGCGGCGTAATTTCAAATCATGTCGATTCTCGATAAAGACGAACTTTGTTATTCCGCGTTTAAGACCCATCTTCGTTCGTGAAATTAAAAATTGTTTTCTTCCAAATGGTAACTGAATGAATATGATATACAGATTGAAGGATAATTTTAATATACATATAGGAAAATCTTATCAGATTGTAATNTACATATATGATTCTAATTATCGATTGCCAGCAATGTATAAATAGTAGACATCTATTCCTGATTCGACTGGTTATTATATGTTATTATTCCCATGGAATATGTACATTTGATAATCCATCAGATTTAGATTAATCAGTTCTATGCATGGAACAGTACGTTCAAATATATTAAACAGATTATAATATCGTGATATTTAATTAAAAAACATTATAAAGGAAAATTGTAAGGTCTCCGTCAATTTACTATGCCCTTTATATTCCTTTTATTATTGCTGCCTATTGTACTCCATTAATAAAACAAAATGGATAATTTTATAAATAAAGCTTAAGGCAGGTTCGCCCGAACCGTGCAATTAAATCAAAGTGCATTTATTCGAAAACAATGAAAAATACTATCACGATCTCTGAAGCGATCGACCTTGGTAAATTAGATTTTCGACGTCAAACCCCGTCGTCTCGTGTCGCCTGGCATCCAACATAGAGAGTCGCTAAGCTGAAGCCAATTTTCCGACAAGATTAGATCGTGCAAATAGTATATCTGCGCGGGTAAGGAATCAACGGGCGGGCAAGCGTGTCTCGAGCCCGTATGTCACGCGAAAGCGCCAATTACGGAAACGTAATTGTGCTTTCGACAACGCTCGTTTCACCCCTTTTATTGCCGAATCTATTCGCGAATTTGCGCGTCGCGTTTTCAACTCGACAGTTCAGTCATACTTCCTAGACAAAACCATATTTCCTTAGACAATCGATTTTTAAGACACAGAATAAATAGGCTGCGAGTTTCATGCAAGAAGTATAAAAAAAAAATCTACTCCTTGTTTGAAGAAATGAGTTTCTATTGCTTCAATAAAAGAAAGTAGCACTTCAATTCATATACCAACAGAGTTGAAGTTCCTATTGCCATAACCGAACAAGCGAACATACATAAACTCTGTGCCAAAGAGTTCTTTACGCGCGATTTTAATGGCTGCTCTCGCTCCCATAATTTCATTTAAATACAGCATTGCCGTTTAAGAATTGGATTGAAGTGAAACAGGTTTTATGTATAACCCTTTCAACTACGTTGTTCACTTCAAAGCTGTACTTCTTTGCCTTTGCTTTCACATTTACAAAGAAACAAAGTAGCTATATGAATTAAGATTCCAATAAAACTACTTGAACTACCTTATAAATTTCCAGGCAAAAATATTTAAAGTAACAATTGGGCAACAGTACTGAAACGTCGATTAATGTAATTAACAATGAGAAAGGGTAGCGGCAAAGCGATGCACGGACGAAGGGAGGGAGGCAGCGTACTATTTCATCGGACGCGACGCTTAAATTAAATTAGCCATTTCACGCGTGCCGGGAACGATTGTTGGAATAAAATAACTGTAGTGATCGCAGTGGTCGAACATAATTGAACGAGAGGAAAGAATGGACGCGTGATATAATCGTGGCGGAATAGTAGGGGGTAAAAAATTCGATCAGCTCACTGGGCCAGGCGGCGTTTTCGCCACTTGACCATCGTGCACACCTCGCCGATCGAATTCGTCGCACCGCTTCGATTTCACACGGCAATCAATAACCTTCCTGTTCACCAGCGTTTCGCTATTCAATAACTTCGTGCCCTCGATATTTATTATCGTATTCAATCGCGCCGAATACGCGCGCGTATGAACTATCCGTTACTCGTATTACCGTGTAATAATACACGTATTATCGACGACGGAAATTCACGTTGACAAATGAACAATGTACGCTGAATATAATAGAGAAAAATTGCCTGATTACACTACCGTGTAATTTTAAAAAATCAATTAAAACACGAACGTTTGAAATCAAATACTTGTTTAATTAATAAATACTCTGTAATTTAATTTAATCTGTGCATTATTAAATCGATGCGAATTCAATATAATCTAAACTGAAACATGAATTCAATGTACAAACTTGCATGCTTATTGAAAGTGGAACTCGATAAATTTTGTAAAATAGGACATAGATCGATGTTAATGCAGAAAAATAAGCAACGTAAATCCTTAACAAACAACGTGTTAAACGATGCAACAGGTTTACCAACACGAGCTACCGAACCTGTGCTTAAAATTACCTATACGTTTGACAAACATTCGATTGACGAAGAGATTAAAGAGCAAACGTCGTTGATAGCACCAATTGCATAAGGTAACAGTCGAATTGATTTGCTGATTTCTACTTCGCGCAAACGCGTTCCTCGCTAAATCCTTTTGTAAACAGCGCCTTGACGAAGAGAATGTGTTTGCATTCAATCAAGTTTATCATATAATGTTCAAACTTTCATCGCACCTTTTATGCGCAATTGCAGGTAAAAGGCTTTTTCCTTAAATAAATCCATACTTAATAATTATATAATAAATTGTTCACGGAATAACAATAGAAAATAATGGTAAAGAAATCACATGTGACCGAAGTTTGAAAATAGAGAACTGAAACACAGTCAGAAGAAAATAACTGTTTGCTGTGTCAGCGCTTTTTTATATCATAAAAGAGTTGGTTTTGGAACCACGTGCAACCGGCAGTAACAATCTTTTCCGGAGTACCGAGCAAAGGGGGTGAGAGAGTTGACCCCTCTCCCAGCCCGTTTCACTCGACTTCTTATGTTAGATATGAGATACGAGTTTATCCAAGTTCCTCGTTGCCCCGCTTTCCGGTTTCTAATTTGGAAGATGCTGGATCCCGTGTTTTGAACCCTTTCTCGCCGAAATAATCCTCGCACCATATTGCGCGAAACGTTTAAACCGCTCGCGATTTCTGTTATTAAAATACTTCACCCTCACTCGACGAAATTGAATTTCTTGTTGGATATTCATGCCCAAATTGTAAGATCGTTTCCTCCCATTGTTTATAAAACAGTTAGAGGCTATCAAGGAATTTCAATAACGCGATACGTTTTCTCTTACCGTTTCTTTCGTAGCTTCTCTCCACCTGCCAGTTACTATCTAAATGTTCTAAATAAAATTCTTATAAATTATTTTAATGGACAGTCATACAATTTTAGAAGTTCATTCCTGTGACATGAAACTATTCAGGAATTAAGACAAACTATTCTCGGAAACGGTGGAACTCTGACCGATTCGTTAACAAAAAAAAAAAAAGAGAGTGGAAGAGTACGGAACGAAGTTCAATCAGAAGTGAAAATGGTGAACAGCAGTGATGGGAGACGAGACTGAAACTGAAACGCGACGCGAACGCATTAAACGAACTGTCAAAAATACACGGCCGACAGAACGATCGCTTCGCGTGTGGGTGTCACGTCGCTTTTGTGCTCTAGCAAAAACTAGAACGCGTTGCTGATCGGCATCGATCACGGCTTTGAAAATATAACTGTTACCCTCCTTGTCGTAAATTATTTCTATACGTCTTTGCGATCCGTGTGCCAACAACGATATATATAATTCACAAAGAAACGAGAAATCGAAAAACAGGCCGAACGGAAATATACCGACGGCATTTAAATAAATCAAATCAATCTTCAGTAAAAGCCAACTTTTTCTTTATAAAATCGAACTAAATAAAATAAATTGAAGCTTTACGAAACAGGCAATTAAAAGTCATTTTTGCTGATTATTACGTAGGTATCTTTTTTTAAAACAGTGATATCTGTTTTTTGAAATAATAAAAAAGTAAGAATTTCATCTGAAATTCCACAAAACGCACGCTCACGATGTTCCGATGGAAAATGAAATTTAATCAACGATTCCGAAGAATCGAATTTCGGTCACCGAGTCACGCGTTTAACGGCAAATCATTAATTCCGCGCATTCACGCGTCACGCGGAAGGCCTCTCCGACACGGCCCAGTTTATTTCCGTCGCCGACAATTCGCACGGCTCCAGCTAGACAGGCTAGACTATACGCCTATTTTAAGCTATTGCCTATTCTAAGAAAGTTCATAGAGAAATATCCCGTGATAAAACAGCAGCCAGGCCCGGCACCGGGCTGGAATCTAATTAAGCTAACTTAATTACACGGAAACACAAGGTGACTTTATCGTAAATCCTGCGAGAGGCGATGCAACTTTCTCTACATGGAGTAGGTTGCACGTTACCCTATATTTATGTTCCCATTCGATACCCAGTTCTAGTTTCAAGTATTAACGTAATGTAATGCAAAATGTTTCAAGCCTTGCATTTACTATTCTAATCGTGCATTTGTTTCAACATCAGGATGAATCATTTTCAATAATAAACTTAAAAATACGTGCATATATCTGTTTAACACTAGATTGCCCAAGGAAGTCATTTTGACTGCTTTACAAATCTCTTTACACATTATTCTTTCACAATGCAGTCATTTTTACTGCTTTTGGGCAATATAGGTATGTATAATAAGTTTCAGTCTTTCTAGTGTTAAACTACACATGAAATTGTAATTCCTATTTATTTTTACAATTTCGATGATAAAATGCGAACTAACGAACAGAAAAGAATTGTACAAATATTTTGCAAGTTGGAAAACACTTGACCTGAAACGATGTGCCCTATGCGTTACCATTTTCACGGCATTGAAACGAATAGCTCGCGAAAGGTTTCAGTTAATGCCGGGGAAAGTTCGGCAACGAGCCACGGAACAGTTTCTATGCACACATATGCCGGCTCGCCGGGAGTTCCCCCGAGTTCACCGTCACACGGGGAATGCAAATCCAAACGAGAATTAATGTTGCGATAATATTTACATTTAACCTTGCAACATCGGCCTCGTGCCTATTTAATTGCCACGATCGATTACCGATACACGGGTTCCCAACTGTTTCTTTAGCTGCCGCGTTCCCCGTGCGAAATTATCACTTCTTTCGGTATACTACCGGGATCGTTTACGAATTCCTCTCTTCTCGCTTCCGAAGCTCTATCGTTTCCCATTAATCCCTCGATTAGCATTAAACGCGTTCGCAGCGGGGATTAAACGGAGTCCAGGCTTTCAGCATAATTCTCTTTTTCCCCGTTTGCCGCGTTCTCACTTCCGTGGATCCTTTCTGACTGAATACCCTTCCTGTCGACCCATTTTCAAGTCGATTTTTAATGCGGCACTTTACCTACTTCGATCGGTGACCCACTCGATATCTTAATTCAAAGCTTGTTTTCAAATACATTCTCACTCGACCTTTTAAAGTGTTGTATTATTTCTGGATAAAAAGTTGCTTTAAAACAACGTAGGAAACTGTCGGCCTTAAAACGCTTACTTCGTACGCTAAAGCAGCACGTTTACCCGCATCGACTTGGTGATTAAACGATTTTAAACACGTTCCAAGTTCTCACCAAAAAGTTCCAGAAGCAAGTAAACCGAACCGCGGGGTTTATTTAGGTCGAGCCTGAAAGCCAGAGGGAGGGAGATGTCGGTTGCGTGAAACTTAGAAAAATTTCGCACAAGTGGTCCGAACTCAATTTCGAGGTGGAAGTGCGCGCGTCGGCTCGTGTCGAGTCGTTAATCGTGAAACTGTCGAGAACTGAAAAACTCGGATGTATACAATTCCCGACCGACCGAACGCCGATATTCAAAAGTTTGTGAAAACTCGGTGAAAAAATTTTACACCCTTCTCTAAGCATCGACTCGTTAAAACGTACGAGAATTCCAGCCTGTTTTCCTTTTTCAACGTAAGGGATTATGGCGAATTATCTACTGCGTTCAATGAAATCTTAATGGCAGAGATAAAGTTAGTTACTCTTTCGAGGAGAAAGCTGCGCTTATCTCTACTTTGATTAAACATTTGAAAGGTGAATCGTGCAAAAAAGAATAGAATAAATCTGTCCTCAAAGCTTTAGTGAATTAAATTTTTTAATTCAGCGGAAGCAGCTCACCCGTCTTATTATTTAACGATACGAGTCACATACTCCGAATAAGATACTTTGGAATTTCGTGCCATAATCATGTTTATCTTGTTTAATTTTATGCGTATAAAACGAATAGAAGAAAACGGATTAATATGCGCGTGTAAAAGGAATACGGAATAAGAGAAAGCGCTTCATCCGCTTAAAGCAGCCACAATATTCTTATTTGCATCAAAGTGAGCTTGGCTTTAAAATAGTTAGCTTGCTCCGTACAAAAGCGAAACCGGCCGCGAGCAAACGTTTGCCTATGCGTCGACTGTCTAGGTACCGAATTACGGAAGACTGCCCATTACGGAATTAAAATTTCTCAAGCTTTTCATTCGTACGCAAATTTTCTTCAATCCGACCACGACTTCCGCCGTTCAATTTTCATGTTTATTCTGTAACCACGCTCGTTTTACCCCTTTGCTTTTCTTCCTGGTTGCTGGATTTAAATTCAAAATCATTTCTACCGAATTGTAACTTCGATTGAGTATGAAGAACAGGAAAATCGTTCGAAATTACTTGAGATCGGTATGATTAACATTGATAAAACGCAAGCCTTTAGATGAAAAAATTATTATTAACATAATCACTAATTAATCAGATGCCCTTAACCAGTTAACTGTGTCGATCATTTTGCAAAGTACGCCCCAGTGTGTGTCGCGATAATCAAGCGATGACGGATATAGTCGTCAAACACAGAGTAAGTGGCGCTGTTGAAATATTGGGTCAAAAAGACGACTTTATTTTAGAAAATGAATGAATTTATTCACGGATATAGTCGTGATAACACGAAATTCTGCCATTCTTCCATGACGGATATAGTCGTCAAACACACTTAACTGGTTAATCTTATCATAAACTAAAACTTGAATGATATTATGTGTAAATAAACGAAAAATGAAAATTTGAAAAGTAAAAAATTTTCCGATCTGCTGGCCGTAGTAAAAAAGTCGAAAGTACTTCCGATAACGCGACGTCCTACATAAACGAGGCGAAGCGCGGCTGAATCATCGAGGGCCGGGGGTAAAGAACCATTGCATTGTTTGAAAACTGAAGAAGAAGAAGAAGAAGAAGAAGAAGGAGAAGAAGAAGAAGCCGCGCAGTGGTACTTCTGCTCCAAATCATACGGGAATGGCTGGGGCTAACAGTTCCGTAAGAGCCGTTCGTCCTGAATTCTACCGCGAAATTTTACCCGACTGCACCGTGTCGCATTTTGCCAGGAGAAACCGTACAACAATAAAACGGGAAGCCTTTGAGGTATGCCATCGGTGTAAAAGCGTCTTATAAGCGTTAAACAATCTCAAATACAAACTCGATACCGTTGGTTACAAGCAAACAGTGTTCTATAGGTTTCAAACTTTATCTGAATAAATTCTATGCTAAAAACAATAATAGATAGGAATGTATCTCTTATTCCTGATCGATTTATTGAAACTATGAATTTATAAAATTAATCCAAAATATAAAAATGAATACGCACCATAAATAACAGTCCTAATAATTTGATTAAATATTCATACGTATGATAATAATTAATTTTTTAATCTTTATAATTCCCATAATATTTGCTTGATAATAAATAGCAATTTTCCTCATACATCAAAGATGAAAATGTAAAATTAGAAGAAGGTCGAGATGAAACAATTCGATTTGCTTTTTTAAACAGATGGTCACGAAATCGAAACGGGGACGGGAAAAAAGTTCCGTGTCCGAGCATTCCGTGAGGGCGTCGCGGAAAAATTTATAGCGCGTGTTCGCCATCGCGAAGATACGCAACGCAACGCAACGCCGCGGAATATATCACCGCGTTCACATTATCAAGTCCACGACCGCCCGTGAGAAATTCCGGGACAGTATCCTGTATCGCGGCTCACGGCAAGAAGTTAATGAACTCTTGAAGAATTTCATCCCCGCCTTGTCTCTCGTTGCGCGTCAAGCTGTTTCATAAATTCTACCGTATTTTGTAACGCAAGAAAACAAGACCTCTTAACTAAATTTCGATCGATTTACTTACTGTCCTACATATGTATATCAAATAGAAGCAAAATGTAATTACTTTCGTGTAGAATGTTGCAGTATTGTAAATTTTATATTCTTTTCAATTCTTGGGGCGTTGTTTTCGTTCCAAGAAACAATCCGAAGCGAGAGCAAGACTGAAAAATATATTCGGGAGCACGCGGAAGGCACATTGTTCGACCGGTGAATCGCGAAAAGCAGTTACGCCCGCCGCGCTGCGAGATGTTTGCAATTACTCTATTTCTGGCGCCGCGAAATGCGAAAACGCTGCTCGACACTTGAAAACATTAAAACGCTCTATACACGACAAACACTAGGTTCCTTCCTAACCAATTCCATTACAAGCTCTATAGGAGTGTTGTAACAATCGTCAGGTAGGAAATTAAAATAAACATGAACCGAGCTGGATCGTCAATATCTGAGAAACCAAAACGAGTGAAAAAAAAATGTTACACTCCTCCGTATACAAAACCGTGGGAACCGTGTCGAAAGAATGGCAGACGCGGTTGCAAAAAAACCCAAATTGCCGGAATGTAACAATCAGGAGCGCGACGCGTTAATTAATTTATAGCGAAACCAGTCGGTGAATGTGGATGGGAAACGCGCCGAACAAAGAGCCCTTCGGAACTAACGTAGACAAAACAAAAAGCCGTGGAAACAGACGGCTCGCGTGAAATTAGCTCGTACGCTCGTTTTTTTTTCTCTGAAACGAATATGACCAATACGGGAAAAGTCTGTCTTAAAACAGCCCGGAACAATCCATCAGCGACTCATTGTATGCATACACAGACCGAATAAAGCCAAGCTCGGATTTTCCGTCTCGTTCGAAAATCCTGTATCTATCAATACATACAAGCGAGGATCGAACGCAAAAAATATATAGGAAGAAAATACGACAGCGTTTTTATAGTGCTCTAGAAAATCTGAATGTCATTTCTATCGACCGGTTAACCCTTCCGTGTTGTTCTATCAGAAACACTATTGGAAGGATTATTAATGTACCTCGTGTATAATTTTCCTAGATTCATGCATGACATAATCGAACTGATTTGCCATACATTCATCAAGTTTCACTTGAAATAAACGGTAATCGAAATTTTGGGAAGTGATGATCGCACGAATTTTGCGAATTTCATTGAGCAAGCAATCGAATTAGACACGAGTTCCACGTAGGAACAATTTCAACCCTTCCACTGGCATCGCGACGTCACTTTTGTTTCGGCGCTGACTATTTATAAGTATTACTGTGTATTAAACATCGGAAGTTATTTAAATCGGTGATCTGGCTACGGCAGTCATTCCTAAGATAGGTCAAGTACCACTGACGTACAGCATTTCGCGACGACTACTAATCGCCCAAACTATTTAATCAAATATTCATTTTTAAAACTTTATTTCTACGAAAGACATCTGCAAACGTTCTTTGTCGCCATAAACGCGTAAAATGCTATACTAGCTCGTAGTACATTAGCCTGAATCACCAATTGAAATTCCACACCATTTCATCAGAAATATTTCGGGTAGGACGTCGCGTTCCTCGGAGCGAATGTAGGAGGTACTTGTTTATTGTTTGAGTTCAAGTAACTCCCTGTGGCCGGTTCTCGCTAGCAACAACACCACCGAGTTCCGTGAATTTCCGCGGAACACGTTTCCACGACACGAACAACTTCTCCAAAAAGCGGGGGCGCATTTTTTTTAGTTTTGTTTCGTTTCGTTTTGTTTCGCTACCTGAGAACTCTCAAGAACTTCCCACCATCGCTCGTTTTCACGCGTACTCCACTCGTAAATTCCTCCGCGTATCGCTGCAACGCGCCGGCCCATTTGTACGTACGCCCCCGTGCTCTAGCGTTCTTACCGACTTTTCTCAGACTACGTTTTTTTCGCACGTGTCCCATTCATCCCCAATCGTGGGATAACCGTTAAACGTTCTTTGAATTTACGCAACAATCCTCTCCGCGATTTCCTAAAACTTCTTTTCCCACGAAGTACAATTGTCTTCTCTTTAATCATTTAAGGATTTACCTATAAAATCATTCTTTCCTCTACTATATATAGTATTTATCGCATTATTTTAATTAAGAGCCTATGCACACCTGTCTTCATTCGTTTAATTGAAAAAACAAAGACAAACACCCGATCGCAGCATAACTGCGCGGCAAAAAGTCGTAACGTGCAAAGGGTAGGTCGTGCAATCGCAAAGCAAAAAACATCGACGTAATAAAGAAAGGCGCGGCAATAATTTCGCGCAGAATAATTAAAGACTGTGGTGACACTCACCTTGAACGTTTTGAAGAAGCTGCAAGGAGCCGAGCAAGAAGAGGATGATCGTCGAGGCCGCGTCCTTCCCCGTAATCCTTCCGAGTAAATCCCTGGCCATCCTGATGAAAGTCGGCAACTCGCGGAACTCGTTCGAAACAACGGAACTCAGTAATTCACGCACCACATTCGTCTTGCCACTGTACCGTGATAATATACACCCTCTACTCTCGACCTTCACTCGCGGCGGAACACACAACTCACGGGAGGGTTAACCGGCCGGCCAATAATTTCCGAACGACCGCAGCTACGCGATACGATTCAATATATCTTCCACTGTCCCGGCAACGTGGGTCGTCTGACAGTCCGCGGTATAATTCAGACCGGATCGAGTACAACCGCAGCCCAAGATTCTCCCACGGAGATCAAGCTTCCCGCGGAACATCCGATTCGCGATCACGTCGAATCCATCGGTGACAATCCGGTTGTCCGGCGTTGCGGATTTTCGGAGTTCGCGTGTCAACGGAGCGCGACGAGTGACACGAATCGGAGCACGTGCACGCTCGATAAACAGCGGGCTACTACGCAGCCAGCGGGCACGATAGAAGAACGAGAGAAACGACGGAGAGACGAAGACCGGTGGTTGCGAGGGTCCAGGGCGTCGACGAGCTGTCGGACGGAGGATCGTTGCAACGTTATCCTGAATCGAACGAGATCGCGCGCGGAACTGACGATCTCCTCTCCCGACGTGTGACAAGCTCGGTGAACGATCCGCGTGACGATCGACTCGCGTCGGTGACCGTCTTTCTCGTTATGACGAATTCGCGTGTTTCGGTGGTGGTATTCTCACGACGGCCGAGTAGAAACGGACAGAAGGGAGGAATAGACAGACGGAAAGAGACCCGCGACCGCGACTGATGTGCCGGGAGAACGCGCGGTGCCACTATGCGATACGTCCGATTCGTACGCTCACCCGAAACTAAGCGGTTTGCGGCGAACGGCGCGCACCTGTCGTTCCGCGGGTCGGTGCGCATGTCCCTACGAAGGAAGCCGACTGCCTGCCAGCTCGTCCGTCCGTCCGGGGTGTCGTGCAGGTGGGAGGAACGTGTGTCACACCGAACACTAAAAGTCTGTCTTAAAACAGCCCGGAACAATCCATCAGCGACTCATTGTATGCATACACAGACCGAATAAAGCCAAGCTCGGATTTTCCGTCTCGTTCGAAAATCCTGTATCTATCAATACATACAAGCGAGGATCGAACGCAAAAAATATATAGGAAGAAAATACGACAGCGTTTTTATAGTGCTCTAGAAAATCTGAATGTCATTTCTATCGACCGGTTAACCCTTCCGTGTTGTTCTATCAGAAACACTATTGGAAGGATTATTAATGTACCTCGTGTATAATTTTCCTAGATTCATGCATGACATAATCGAACTGATTTGCCATACATTCATCAAGTTTCACTTGAAATAAACGGTAATCGAAATTTTGGGAAGTGATGATCGCACGAATTTTGCGAATTTCATTGAGCAAGCAATCGAATTAGACACGAGTTCCACGTAGGAACAATTTCAACCCTTCCACTGGCATCGCGACGTCACTTTTGTTTCGGCGCTGACTATTTATAAGTATTACTGTGTATTAAACATCGGAAGTTATTTAAATCGGTGATCTGGCTACGGCAGTCATTCCTAAGATAGGTCAAGTACCACTGACGTACAGCATTTCGCGACGACTACTAATCGCCCAAACTATTTAATCAAATATTCATTTTTAAAACTTTATTTCTACGAAAGACATCTGCAAACGTTCTTTGTCGCCATAAACGCGTAAAATGCTATACTAGCTCGTAGTACATTAGCCTGAATCACCAATTGAAATTCCACACCATTTCATCAGAAATATTTCGGGTAGGACGTCGCGTTCCTCGGAGCGAATGTAGGAGGTACTTGTTTATTGTTTGAGTTCAAGTAACTCCCTGTGGCCGGTTCTCGCTAGCAACAACACCACCGAGTTCCGTGAATTTCCGCGGAACACGTTTCCACGACACGAACAACTTCTCCAAAAAGCGGGGGCGCATTTTTTTTAGTTTTGTTTCGTTTCGTTTTGTTTCGCTACCTGAGAACTCTCAAGAACTTCCCACCATCGCTCGTTTTCACGCGTACTCCACTCGTAAATTCCTCCGCGTATCGCTGCAACGCGCCGGCCCATTTGTACGTACGCCCCCGTGCTCTAGCGTTCTTACCGACTTTTCTCAGACTACGTTTTTTTCGCACGTGTCCCATTCATCCCCAATCGTGGGATAACCGTTAAACGTTCTTTGAATTTACGCAACAATCCTCTCCGCGATTTCCTAAAACTTCTTTTCCCACGAAGTACAATTGTCTTCTCTTTAATCATTTAAGGATTTACCTATAAAATCATTCTTTCCTCTACTATATATAGTATTTATCGCATTATTTTAATTAAGAGCCTATGCACACCTGTCTTCATTCGTTTAATTGAAAAAACAAAGACAAACACCCGATCGCAGCATAACTGCGCGGCAAAAAGTCGTAACGTGCAAAGGGTAGGTCGTGCAATCGCAAAGCAAAAAACATCGACGTAATAAAGAAAGGCGCGGCAATAATTTCGCGCAGAATAATTAAAGACTGTGGTGACACTCACCTTGAACGTTTTGAAGAAGCTGCAAGGAGCCGAGCAAGAAGAGGATGATCGTCGAGGCCGCGTCCTTCCCCGTAATCCTTCCGAGTAAATCCCTGGCCATCCTGATGAAAGTCGGCAACTCGCGGAACTCGTTCGAAACAACGGAACTCAGTAATTCACGCACCACATTCGTCTTGCCACTGTACCGTGATAATATACACCCTCTACTCTCGACCTTCACTCGCGGCGGAACACACAACTCACGGGAGGGTTAACCGGCCGGCCAATAATTTCCGAACGACCGCAGCTACGCGATACGATTCAATATATCTTCCACTGTCCCGGCAACGTGGGTCGTCTGACAGTCCGCGGTATAATTCAGACCGGATCGAGTACAACCGCAGCCCAAGATTCTCCCACGGAGATCAAGCTTCCCGCGGAACATCCGATTCGCGATCACGTCGAATCCATCGGTGACAATCCGGTTGTCCGGCGTTGCGGATTTTCGGAGTTCGCGTGTCAACGGAGCGCGACGAGTGACACGAATCGGAGCACGTGCACGCTCGATAAACAGCGGGCTACTACGCAGCCAGCGGGCACGATAGAAGAACGAGAGAAACGACGGAGAGACGAAGACCGGTGGTTGCGAGGGTCCAGGGCGTCGACGAGCTGTCGGACGGAGGATCGTTGCAACGTTATCCTGAATCGAACGAGATCGCGCGCGGAACTGACGATCTCCTCTCCCGACGTGTGACAAGCTCGGTGAACGATCCGCGTGACGATCGACTCGCGTCGGTGACCGTCTTTCTCGTTATGACGAATTCGCGTGTTTCGGTGGTGGTATTCTCACGACGGCCGAGTAGAAACGGACAGAAGGGAGGAATAGACAGACGGAAAGAGACCCGCGACCGCGACTGATGTGCCGGGAGAACGCGCGGTGCCACTATGCGATACGTCCGATTCGTACGCTCACCCGAAACTAAGCGGTTTGCGGCGAACGGCGCGCACCTGTCGTTCCGCGGGTCGGTGCGCATGTCCCTACGAAGGAAGCCGACTGCCTGCCAGCTCGTCCGTCCGTCCGGGGTGTCGTGCAGGTGGGAGGAACGTGTGTCACACCGAACACACACACACACGTACACGCGGTGTCCTGCGACGAGTCACGAAAAGTAGGGGGAATGTCCTCCGACTGTCCTCCGACGAAACTACCCTTGCCCTCGGACACTGTTGACCATGATTCGTATAAACTTCCGTTCGAAAAACAAATAGAATTTCGCTCGTTCATTTATTCATTATTCAATTTGAAATCCTCATTCACTATTCATTATTCCTTTACTCACCGTACGATTACACCCATTTGTTCGTTATTTGCTCAGTTATTACTCGAATGAAATCTCTCTTCTCATGTAATTGTCATCTACGTGGTTGACCACTGGACAGCGTTTTCTCGGTGCTCTTTTACTTTGTACTATGGAATAGATACAAAGTTCAACGAGCAAGTTGCACATCAAATTCATTGTAGCCTTGTATACTGCATGTTCCCATTGTACCTGTAAATTGATTGTCAGAGATTTTGGTATGAGCGGGTATAATTATATTTAAAGTCATTGCCAGACCCTTTTGTGGTTGAACATCTGTTTCCTTCGGCGTCACGCTATGTGGGTTCATCTTATGGGAACCCATGGAAGACTCCACCTTCTCCTCACGCCTCAATTCACCTGTGAACACTGGCACAAGAAATACTTTTTAAAGTCGTTGAAGGCTGAACATTTACAAAAAATCTCGATGTGTTTTTCGACATAATATTATTTAATTAAAAGCAAGAGTATTTGTCACAGAATTTCTTCTAAAAATATAATTCATTACATTATTAATTATCTCGGAGTGCTGTAGTAATTAATGCAGACTAAAAATGTAACATACATTATATGCTACGACTTCTACCTAGCAATTTGCAAATGAGACTGTTTGTTTAAAAATATATCTTTTGTTCGTTCGTTCTCTGCGAACCAAACTACGCGGTTTTCAAAGTATCTTCTCCATTATTTTTTCCTCTTATCGCCGATCTTGACTGTATCAGGGACGATTCTTTCGCTCGGATCCCATTCAACAAGAGGCAAAGTTATGGAATGTAAATCCCCGCGAAATGGAAAGAAAATATCAGCAACTGTGATTAACTACCACGGCTTTCAACTTGAAACGCGATCTAAGTTCCGTCTTCCTACTGTAAAATTGTTCCCCTTTCGATTAACGTTCCTCTCGTCCTTTCAAATATAATTTTCAATAAACAGAGACACGTCAATGAAACGTTTTCATTGTTAGAAAATAATAGTATCTGATAGAATGAAGAACAGCTTGCAGATACTTTTCAATCTTCGATGACATCAGCGTAATCAAAAGAGTCCACGGTACACAATTGAGCTTTACTTTCTAATTCGATTCTATTCCTCTGGCCAATACCAGAGAACCAACTTTCTTTTTGTTTCCCACCCTCAAACGCCTCGTGTCGAGAATTTCCTCTGTACCGTCGATAACGAGGCGATGAGAGTTTGTCATTGAAGATGGAAAAGTGTCGCGGATAAAAGGCCAAGGTTGGCTACTTGAAACGATCCCACTCAGCCTCTCATTATATGCTGCCACACGAATTTCCTGGTAACGAGTTCATCCAGCCAATATCGTTGACGAAATATTAGATCAAAGACCGAGTTCTTTCATGCATAATCATTGAGAAACAAATTCGAATACAATAAAGGCAGTGAACAATATTGCTAAAAATTTTAATCGTAGTATTAATTTGATAAGATTGAATGACTATTTGAAATACTATTTTATGTAATATAAAATTTCTAATCTGATCTCGTTTAGACTATTTAGAAAAAACATATATTCTATTCATATTCTGAATATATGATAAAAAATAGCACGTTATGTACTAACACAGGACAAAAAGCTTGAGCTGAAAGCAACCCGGAAAACAGATGGGAAAGAAACTCGACCATAAATAATCCAGGAAGAGAATTAATTCGCCATATTCAGTTCGTCCTAAAAATTGCTTAGAATTTTCCGCTATCCATTCGCCGATAACCGCCGGTATACACTCCGCGACAAAATGATAAGACACCCCTGAATATTCCGTATATTTCGAATTCAGTGATATTCTATGCAATTTGACGTGCTGTCAATGTTGAATTTGATGCATCTTTTAAAATTGCCGATCACTTATAACACGTGGACTAAAGCAAAATAATTACTCACAGCGTTACTCAAAATGAATCCGTGGACTATTAGTCAAATACTGACTTAAATATGAAACATGTCCTATCATTTTATCGGACTTGTTTTGAGACAAGCAGAATATAATTTCTGTAAGGCAACATAAATAATAGCCGAGTTTTTGTACGTTAAAAAGGGAGGACGTAGTATTTATAGATATAAAAAATGTTTCCAAATAGCACTGAATTTTTTAAGATATACGGAAAATTCAGGGGTGTCCTATCATTTTGCGTGGAGTGTAAGTAAGCTGGGCGCTGTTTACTATTTCGCTCCCCTCGAGCCCTAGCCTTTTTTTCTTTTTAAGCTATTGACCGAAACCGAATAATACCGCATTGCCTTCGGAAAGCCAATGTAAACAATCCGACCAATCTCACTAACTATGATAGAAGAACGTCGTTTTTTTCAAGAAGAAAGTTTATTTGGTACTGGCATTATTTCACCCGCGTTCGCCACAGGAATTAAACACAGGGGGATGAACAAAAGAATGAATAACATCTTCACGAAAGTTAATAGGAAATTAATGTTATCCTTGTGATTTCGACTGAAGAAGATATTGTACTGTATTATCCCATCTCTTCATATAAAATGAAGACTAACATGAATTACTGTTGCATTGTCTTAAGGATGTATTGGCTATACAGTCAATCCGAAAAGTTTATGCANCCATAATTTACACTCTCCGCATAAATTCGTTTGTTAAACTTCATTAAACAAAAATTTCCTACAAAGAGGTGGGTAATGATTTTTTTTATAAAAAGTTCTGATTAAAGGAAAGACAGAAATCAGTCTGAGGAACTTGTGCCAGTATTCCGCAACATCGCAGGGCAATGTAAATTTGAGTAAACTTTTATATCCAACAAGAAGCTTTTCATTATTAATCAAGTGAGACATAAAGCAAACTTACATTTGTACAAATTCTTGGAACCGAGCAAAGAAGTGATGTCACAAAGAATATAATTCCATACAAGTACTAACTTGGTTAACTCGCGTTACACGATGACAACGTTCTAATTAAAATCCTTATTAAATCATATCTCGTTTATATTCATTAATAGCAACGCACAGAGAAGAGTTAATAACGATGGAGAATGCTTCTGAGCAGAATGTAACACCTACTCGCGTAAGATTTAACAAGAGTCGTTTCTATCAATGCGGTATGCAGCGTCGATTTATCGTTGACGAGTTGTCGTCTTGAAAATTCGAAACGCGCGACGACAATTTCGAAAACCCACCGATGAACCAGACCGAGTAATTGCTACGATTTAATGAACGTACCCGGCTGGCTGCTCCGTCGGAGCTGCGAAGCGGTTTATATGTATGTAGGCACGTATTTGCCCATCGAATGCATACCGAGCGAGTCTCCCGAATCGAAGTTCCTACGATTCGTATCCACTTCGCTGTTTTTAAGTTGCAACTCCACGATGAACTTGCCTAGCTGTCAAGTGTCTACTAATTGGTGCAGCTGGCTGAAGTAGAAACGAAACACCCCGCGCACATTGAATTGTCGACGATCGTTATCGAACGGCTTGTTCCGTGCCTAACAGATCACTCGTTTTACAATGACGGACGATAAAGTTAATATGTAAGTAGTTATGAGATAAACGATTCTTCGATTATTCGTGATTTGCAGAAGAAGAACTTATTTAAAAGTTAGAAAAATATCTGATAAGAAGAGAAATATTATTTTTGCAAGTCGTTAAATATATTGAAACATCGATTCTTTAATTAAAACGATAATTGCAACATCGTCGGGCCTTCTTTTTACGCGACGACAAATTGTATAAGCCTATTTTTACCTATCTTCGTTATTCTCTCATCCTCTGCTCGCCGAGTGGCTTGATGAGCTCATCCGTTTACGATTATCGGGGATGAGAGGCCAATCGAAGAATCGTACTCGTCTGCAGAAAACGTAATCTGAATTGTTTGCTCTCCAATTTTCACCTGTCTCTTGTAATTGGATTTTTATTTCCCCGGCTACGGTTTCCACGGAACAGAGTCGTAAATATAGAATCTCCACTGGCCTTACGTTCCTTTTAATTACTATTAACGGAATGGTATTGTTGTTGGAACGCGCACGAAATTGATAATATTCTGCACGGTCCTTTGTAACGATATATTCATCGTAAATGAAATTTTGCAAAAAATGAAAATGAAATAGTATTACTTCAAAACAGAACTCTTTAGATATATCCATATTTTTCGAATTAAGTAAACTTGCAATACTGATAAATGTGGTATTAGATTAAATTTCATGATAGTAATTCACTGTTTTCTATTCAAATAATCAAATGCTCACTTTCACGTCTTTTGTACAGTGAATATAACAATAGTAACGAAATAATTCCTCGTATTTAATTATCAAGCAATCATACTTTATCAAAGCGGATTCCACGCGTGAATGGCTCCACTCGTTCGCAGAGGGAATAAAAGGAAATTAGCGATTTTTATCGGTACCGTCTGCAATAGGAACGGGAGTGTAGCGAAATCCAGGCCGCGGTTACAACCAGCGTTCGCACGGCAGACGTTGGCCTCCGCTTTTCCCCATTGTTATCCTTCGGAATCGTGGATCCCTCCTCGAGTGTGTCACTTCGTTTCACTGATTTTACCTTCGCCAGCTCAGCTGGCTCGTCTTTCGAATTCGAACTTAAATTACACGAATCGTTTTTAACATCAAGTCGAACATTTTTTTAATACAATAGACGTAATAAAAGTATAAATTGAAATTTGACATGAAATAATAAGAAAAATAGTGTTATCTCGAAATAATATATGCTACTGCATTTACAATTAAGTATACTTATAAATTTACGCAAACTGATACTATTTTTCTATCGAAACTGCTGACAATATAAAAATAATTCTTCAACGGAAAGATTGAAAAAGCGAATACTCTATCACCGGCTTGGGAAACCTTTTAATCGAACCTTCGTCATTACCATCGCTATTGTTGCATCGAATGAAACCCTGATTAAAAAAATTACCCGACTTTTTCTAACTCGACTGATCTATTTTACCAGAAATTTTCTCCGATTCATCCTTTTTTTGCTCTTCACTTGTTTCCATTCGTCCTCTCCACTTCACCACTCCTCTCTCCGGCTCTTTCCATCGGAATACATTTTGCTCTTGGAAGCCGGTACGGACCTCGAAAAAGTGACTCCGCTCTGACATCGTTTATCTTAAGCGTGCTTGACATTATTTGTCGAATATAGCCCGAGGCTTAACTCCTTTTCCAGCACATTCTACCCTTCAATAATTTTATTCTCCTATTTGATAGTTGGTTCATTTATATGTAATTATTAATTAATAGTATTAAGGGTAGCTATTGCCGTCTGGTAAAATAGTCCGATGGAAATATCTTTGATGATTTAAATATTCCCTCGGGATTAATACACGGTCACATGAACAAGATAATAATTATATTCGATGCAAGGCACGAATCAGTTAGAATTTTCGTTTCGTCGCATGAATAATATTATCATATTGCCGCGAATCTTGAATAACGTTTATCTTTACACACCATTTGCCTCCTTCATTAATTCTCATCCTTCCGGTTCGACTGTCGAGACAATTTGATATCCTATATTATACGACTCATTATGCCAGCGCAGTTGACGTTGTCGTGTAACAAGATATGGTCGATCGAATTTAGCCGGACTCTGGCGATTTTTATTCAACCGTTAGTGTAACCGTCGATGAATACCGCACTGATTACCATCCCAGTTCATTTCCTCGCCTATTTCTCTTAACGTTCCCATTCATTTACCATTTGCATGGAAAACGGATGTCACTTTTTATTTTTTCGCTCTCCCTTCTTTGTTTAATTTTTATCCAACAAGCGGTATGTGTACTAAAAAAAAATAACAAGCGAGGAAATAAAACAACCATAAACGATCTCTGTACAATTTATAAACATTGACTTCCGGAACGGCGCTACGACAAATATTGTGCATTTTTCACCTCGCACGACCGTAATAAAATACCTACCAATACGATTAAATTAATACTATTTGTACATAATAGTATATACATACACCTCAGGTTAAGTTAATAATGGGCAAACTATCAACACCGAATAATCGTGGGGACAACGAATGGGGCCCAATGGGGCTCAAAATACAGACGGCAACATTTGTAGCTGACAACTAGAAATACGACTTTATATATCTGAATTTTTCGCTAGGACGAAGA
>NW_017137815.1:622846-636075 GCF_001652005.2 Ceratina calcarata | reverse complement strand
TCTGAAACATTTTTCGTTAGTCAATAATTTACGAATATTTTGTAAAAAAAAAAAGGAAAAACAGTTTATTGCAAATTATTCGTTAACTATTAATGCTAGCGAGAAATGTTTCACACAAAAGTTGTAGCTCTAGTTGTCAATTACAAATAAGGTCGAACGCAATTTTCTCATAAGGCTGCCAGTTTTTAGTAATCTCTCCTCGATGCTATCAAGTATTAATTTTTAAATATCCTAAAACACATCCAGGTAATGCGTAAAAAGCAAGACGAATGTTGACGAATGTTGACAAATGCAGGCCATTTATTCGTTCACTAAAGTAATCGAAAAGTAACTGTGTAATCCACGAAAATGGCAGTATAAATGCAGGAAAATAGATAGAGACAGAAAGGGGTTTTCTTTTTACGGTCGATCGCAGTGTGTTCGATTCCATGGAAACTCATAGTGACAATGACTAAGGGTACACCGGACAATGAAGGGCCCGAAGGTTGTTCCCTTTTGGCTGGCACCTATTTGCCAGATTGTGCAGGCTTTTGTCCATTCGAATCAGTCGGCTAACAAGTTCCTCCCTCTCTTACCCGTTCGTGCGCTCTCATCTCGACGAAGTTTGCAACAAAAAGATTTAACTTAACGTCAGCTCTCTCTTTCTCTCATCCTCGACTAAAAGCTCGTTCGTTTATTCATCACGAACAGACTGTAGAAAAGGAGGAAGAAACAAAAAAACAGTAGAAAAAAAACATGATAAAATGCGAAGTGAATGAAGAATAGTTCTTTCAATTCGTTAGCGCAAAGGATACAAAACTCAAAGAGATCGCATCAATATTTGAGATGCGTGTTCGCGAAGAAGCGACCCTTCCGGCAAAGATGACATCGAACTTCTTGCCCCGGCAACAAGAATTTAATATCGGACGTCCTAGTTCTGCAAGCTGAAGCCGAGAAACCGAAGATTACTAAGTCGTATGCGTAAAATTTCTTTGTACCGGAAGAGGCGACCAGCCATGATTTAACGTTAAGCTCGAAAAAATGAGAGTAAATTTATGAAGAGAAGCTCTCTATGCAACGCTGATTACAAGTGGACCATACGGATGTTATAAACTACGTTATGCATTTTCTCCGTCGTTGCATGAATTGTGAAATAAACTCGGAAACATAAGCTTAAATTTTGTTATTAGCAGGATTTTAAATATAATCCAAACAAAACTATTTTGATGAAAACTGAACAGAAAATGTTCAGTACGTAAAGCAACTCGACCGTTGAACAGTTAAATCCGCAAACATTTCTCCGATAATTTGGCCAAACACGAGCGCATGGTTTAATAATGTAAAAAAGAAGAATTCCGAAGAAAAACTCTGACGGACTGATCGATAGAGAATGCGAAGCACAGACATCTCGATGCGAACCTGGGAACAAAACGAAATCCAAATTCAACGTTGATCAAGTTGCTCAGAAAGTTTCCACGAAACAGACCGGTGAAATGAAAAATCTTTGAAACTGGAGTACGAACACGTTTGAGAATAAAAATACGAGAATGAACCACGGCGTTGCTTGTCTATACATACAAATAAGTATCTACATGCTCATTATAAATTCTCGTCGACAATTTTGGCTCGTTACTCTTTTTACCGCCCGTTCGCCAATTTAATTTTGTTTTTCAATATAATTTTGGCCGAGCGTGAAAATAGAACGCGTGCCCGGCTACGCATGCAATTAAAAACGACTAGACGAATTTCTGTTAGTAAATGTCTTAATTAAAATCGTGACAGAACAGTGAGGTAGTAGGTTCTTGTCAGGGTTGAGGCTAACGAGTTCCCCTACTTACTTTTCTTATTACTGCCGCTATCTAATTTCTCTGCGTACGATCTCCTCTCCCTCCCTCTCCACGATTTTCTCACGTAATGTAGAACTTAACGAACGCGCGTTGCATTCGACGCGTCAGCACGAATCTCTACGTGGGAATTTGCGCCCGAACAGCTCTGCGGTAATAGACGGTGACGATTATTTCGGAAAGTGCCACGGTATACGTAACACGATACACTCTCTCCAAGCTTGCCGCGTCCCCGGGACTCGAGCTTTTCACACGTACCCGAGAATCCATACTTTACAGTTACTAATTATCTAACTTCAAATTGTGTGTCTTATTTCATTTAACGTTCCTTCTCCAGTTATTTAATAATGAAAATCGGATCGGTTTAAGTTTGCACTCTATTTAATTCGTGTTCAACATGTTGAGACGAGTAATATAATAATTAAACTTTCCAGTGTCATCAATTGTAAATAAATATTATCTATCCACAAGTATTGTAATAGTATTTTATGATTCAAGTTCTTGTAAGTATATGCTTTATCATGTCTGTGTATAAAATGTGATGGAATGTGAACAAGTCAGGTATAATATTGAAAATGCAATATTATTCGAACAAATGTGATACAAAAGGTATGATAGATTATAAGCAGTAAGCTCAGACAACAAGGGATGGTTATACGGGTTTACCCCAGATACATAAAAAATTGTAAAAGAAATTATTTTACAATAAAAATATGTACTGCTGTCTGTATGTTTTCTTAAAGGACAATCCATAATCATTGATTAAGTATCTTACTTATTCGTGAGAAAATTTCATGAAAAAATATATGAACTCCGTGTAAATGAATTCAAACAACGATATTTCATTTGAGACGTCTCATTGAAAAGATTTTAACGCGAAACTTGATTGGAAGAGATCTTTGAACAAGGATCCGTGCCCGGTTTTTGTGCCGAGGCATGATTACGTGGAAGGATAGGATTCGAAAGAGAAGGATGTAGCGGTAGCTACGTCTGCAGAATAGCTACGTCACGGTGACGATAATTGCGCCAATACGCTTTCATCGAATCCCTAAAGATCGTACCAATTCGAGAGATTACCTCCGACATCTCTGGGCACAATTCCCCTGCGGAATCGCTTTTCCGTCTTGAAAAATGAAAACGCCCTGATAGGACAGTATTTGATTACCTGGGAACAGTACACGTCGCTGGCTCCTTTTGTTCATCTTCCGTACGTCGATGGAATCTTTCGCCGGAGATGACAACGTAATATCGTGGATTCCGCGCTCGAAGATTCGTATCCCCACTCCCCCCTGTCAATTGACCAAAAAAAATCAATTAACCACGATCGTTTATATCTAAACGGGTTATAGAAATTACTCAAATTACGTTAGAACCTGATTTCTATGTCTACAATAACTCATTTTTTAACATTCAATATACTCGTTTCTTTCACTGTGGATTCTTATAAGTATACGATGTGATGGTTTCAAATTTTACTGACAAACAAATATTTTTATACTTACGTAAAGACTAATGAAAGGGGAACATTCGTTGCACTCTCAGTCATTAACAGCACAATTGTTCAAACCGACTAACACAAAATTAAACCATATCTGTCCGAAATCGTTCTCCGCAGTTTTATATTCGCCATCACTGTTTCTCCTATGAAGTTATTAGCAGTTATTAGCATGCCCGTAAATGACGGTGATAGTGGCGCGATCTATAAGCCACGTCCGTAAGTGATAACTTACGTGCATATGATAAGTTACCACTGCAGTCAACTATCAAAAATTCTAATCTCCAAAGAGTTTCAAATGAAATCATGGATCCTTCATTCGTTGCACAGTTATTCGCAAATTGATTAAAGAGTATTTACTCGAGCATTTGCATTTTGTAGAGTTGCATAAAGTATCAACACCATGCCTAATACATTGACAGTCACACATGTCTTATGTGTAAATACATGATACCAGTGATACATAAATTCGTAGGTGTAGTCATCGTGGATCGTGGCCAACCATGCGCAGTATCGCTCAAGTCAGCTTAAGTGACGAGCAAGAAAGAATGGAAAGGGTATAATTATTCCTCGTTCTCTAATTAAAATGTAAAAATAGTGAAACGAGATAGCATGACATGAAATCATAAGAGTGTCTCTAAGAATCGTGTTCGAATTATTAATGCTTGTCCGAGTTTACTTCAACTAGGAAAGAACGTACGATTAGCTATTTCAACCATCATGACTTGATGTACACGGGTATAATAAAAATACACGTTTGTGGTAAACAATCGTATCGCAACATTTAAACCATCCACAAATGCAAACGGGTACGAATGACGATAATTGGGAACATAATCAGCAGCGATATACATGCCTCGTAAACGAAGAAAAAAGCCAGATACACGGAACTAACGATGACAGAAGTACGCAAATTAAAGCGATAGAGTAATCAATTTATCGAGCTTCTGGTTTTACAGTTCTAGTGTATGTATGTACAAACGATGGCACCCAGCAAAGACAAGTGGATGAGGCGTTTCATTATTCCAGAAACGACACGGCATAAGAAAGGCTTTACTATTTACAAAGTCACATCTGTGGTATGATATAAAACAATCAATGCAATTATTCGAACTTTATTTGCATTTTCCCTCTAATTAAATCGTTCAATAACAAAATTTATATTAAATGGACGTAATCTATAAGCATTCTTTTCTTTTCAGGTATTTTTAAAGAGCTCACATGAAGAAATTTCTAAAGTGTCTGTATGGAAACGCTATAATGACTTTAAAAAACTCCATTCTGAATTAAATGCTCTGTATTCTCAGTCCAAGAGTAAAGAATGTTTCCCAAAGTTTCCAAAGCCAAAATTTTTTGGCAGGTTCGAGGCAGAAGTTATAGAAGAAAGAAGGGAATGTGCATTACAGCTTCTTGAATTCATAGGAAGACATTCGTACTTGTACTCAAGTGATATTTTTATAAAATTCTTTGAAACTAGTCACGGGGATTATCTGACTGACTGCTCTCAGTCTCTTAGCTCTGATACATCGGCAGAGGAAGATCGTCATACTTATATAAATTCTCTGCCTAACACTGATGTCGCATCTCAGAATATACTGCAACCTAGAAGTATTCAAAGTTCGTTAACAAATGTGTCAGTTTCGAAAAATGAAATAAATCAATGGCAAGAGACATCCAAAGCTAAGGAGCAAAATTTACAACAAATTGGCCTTAGGTACAAAAATGAGAATCAAGAGATATCCATGACAAAAAGTACGTATAATAATCTATTGATAAAGAACAATGATTCTAGTAAAATTACATCTAAGCTAGAGGACAATGAATTAATTTGTAATAAGAATAACAATTGCTATAAAAATGAGAATTATAATGCTGCGAATGAGAAAGATCCTACAATTGTACAAACATTAAACGCTGATAGTATTATTGGAAATGGAAATTGTTCGATGAGTACTCACGATGGTTCCGATCTACCGCAATCGTGTCCAGAGTCATCTCAATACATTTTAATCGCAGCTGCGCATATGAGTGCAGCTTTTAAACATGAAGATCAGACTGAGTACGAGGAAGCATTCACTCAGTATAAAATGGGAATCTCTAGTCTAAGATCTGGTGTTGAATCTGATTCAAATAAATTAAGAGCTGAGATAATTAAGGAAAAGATATCTAAATATTTAGACCGTGCTGAGAAGCTTTATAACAGATATTTAAATTGTAATGTTTCGTTGCTGAGTAAACCTATTTCAGAGCTTCAATATTATAAAGTGCTGAAAATTATAAACTCAGTTATGCTTGTAAAAGACGTTCGTAAAAATTGCCTCAATATTGTAAAGGTATGTACAATTTAAAAGTTACGTAGTTTAGCATGCACAATATAATATAAACCAAATAATGATTGTTTTGTTAAATATGATCTTCGGAAACGTAGGTCAAAGAAAAATTATCATCACATAAAGAAAGTATAAGTAACTACATATTACGCGGAGAAATACCATACATGGTCCATTTACATGCATGCATTGAAACAGAAACAAGCGTATTTTTAATTCTAGAACATTTGAGGTATGTATTAAGAGCAATACATATTATTATTCCATGGTATTAATTAATTAAATTGTATTCTAGTCGTGGAAGATTGTGGGATTTTATAGCATCGCGTTACAATCCCGCGAATAATAAGAATTGTGGTAAAATAATTACAAAAAGTGTTATTGAGAGATCAACAAATGATAGTGATATACTTTTAAATGAATGCGATATTAAGAACGACATTTTGGCCACTAAGCTACAGGAAAATGTGAGTACAAATATTAAAGTACAAATGGAGATAGATCCAATAATGGGAGAAGAGAAATATACCGATGTATCTACTACACAATTATTAGAGAAGGCACAAATACTATTACAATCGGTTAACGCGACTTTAAGGGAAAGTAATTCTGTTACTAATCGATTACGCGAAGCCGACCACTTAATAAATCAAGACACATCGTTATTGAATTTTAAGAACAGCGTGCACCAGCCTAAAACTTGTAACAATGTGTCGGTAGATATTAATGATATATCATTAGAAATCGACAATGTAAGTAAACCTGTAAAAAATGAAATATCTGCGTATCTATCTCCGGATAACATGGCAATCACAAGGAGTCAATACAGTAGTAGGAATTCATCTTTAAACAGCAGTTACAAAAATTTAAATTCTCAAGGAAAAGAATCAACAAGTTCTTCAACAGACAGTATAAAACCAGCTAACACACATTTTGAGACAGAACATAAAACTAGTAATAAAGAGGATCTTTTTTCAAATGGATATGAAGTAAATAGAATGGATAATTGTCGCATATCAAATGATCTCTTAACCGAATCGACGAAAAATAGCAATATCGATGATGAACAAGAATTATGGATAATACCGGAGGACGTGATTCGTCTTTGGGCAGCTGAAATTCTTTTAGCATTAGAAGCATTACATCAACAGGAAGTCATAGTCTTCGATTTGAAACCCGATAATCTGTTACTTGATGATAATGGCCACGTATACTTAACGTATGTTATACCTGGCCACGACATAGATTTATTAAAATACAAACATCCATATTCGGCTCCTGAATTGTGCACGTTCTCACCTATGATCTCGCTCAGTCCAGCAGCAGATATTTGGAGTTTCGGCGTTATATTGTACGAATTAATAGTAGGGAATGTATGTAAAAATAAAATAAAATATTCCGAAGACAATAAGATTACAAAATAATAATATATAATTATCTTCCATTTCAGAAATTTGAAGCAAAACATTCGGGCACGTTTCAATCGCATTCCATAATCAACATTCCTAGCAAACTGTCAGACAATGCAAAATCTTTGCTTTTAAACGTAAGTTTATGTACTGTGTCTCCACGTAATGTGTATGTATGTTTAAATTATAGCACAGAATGTTTAATTATTGAATTTTGCAGGTACTAAAGTACAATCCAAATGATAGAATGACAATACCAGAGATAAAACAACATCCATTCTTTATAGATATCAATTGGTCAAGTTTAGTAAATACACTCTAAGAGCAAGAACGCATTGCTCTTAAATCTATTCGTATGACGATGTTAAAAAAAATTTTGAGAGTAATGGATTCCTCTGATTATGTGCATAATTTTTTCTCTAAGTCAAGTTTATTTGAATTTTATAAAATATTTATGTACTTAAAAGAGAAGTTTAATACTTCAGTCATTAGTAGATTAAGTTCGTTGTGTTTTATACATGTGTTGTATTTGCAAAGTTGAATGTACAAAATTACTTTAATTTTTGTTATAAAGTTTTTTAGGAATCCAGGATTCAGAATTTTTTTAATCATGAGAGTATTATATGAAAATTTGAAATGTAATTTATATAAAAAAAAACTATTCTACTACTGTACAGAAGTATTATTTAAAACATATTTATGAAACAAAATGGAATTACTTATCGTAGATAAAAAAATCCTTATTTAGTTACAAAAATAGCTTTCTATGTTGATTAAGTTAGCTAGCCTGAGCCAACTTTCTTTTTTCACTCTTAGATACTGTTGACATTCCATCAACAAATCTAGTTGTAAATATTACATTAGCGTTGTTGAACATTCCATCCTTTAATGATACAACAATAAACTGCGAATGTTTGAAATGTCTTTTTAACATTATTCCAATATTTTCCGTGTGAGAAAGATCTAACGCAGCGTCGACCTCGTCCAAAATATAAAGTGGTGCAGGCTTAAACAAAAGCATGGCCAGGATTAAGGATAAAGCAACCAATGATCTTTGTCCTCCCGATAATTCGCCTAATGATTCTGTCCAAATTCCAGCAAACGCTACTTTTACTTCTAAACCATCAGTGACTGACTGATTCGCAGGAGGTTGTAATTTCGCATTTGTTCCTGGCAATAAGCTACTGAAAATTGATCCGAAATCTTTGTTTACCTGAAAAATAATACAACCATTGGTACACAATACACAAAAATATTTCCAATTAACCGACAAATGCAATGTTACCTGTTCCCAAGCTTTTAATAATGTCTCTTTTTTCTTTTGATCTAAATGTTTAATCGTTTCTAATATTTTCGATTTGTCGTTCTCAACGATCTTTCTTTTCTTAATCATGTCATTGTATTGCTCTTCTTCTTTATCGAGAAGACTGATAGCGCGCGTATTAATAGTCCGACTTAACTTTTTGCGCATCGATTGTAGCATTTGTAGTTTTTGTTCCATTTCATTAGGTTTGTTAACATTGAAATCGTACATACCACCTACAAAGTGAAAACTTTAAAAAAGAAAATAAATTTAATATATAAAAATTACCTGCTTTCCCGAAATACATCTTATCCTGTTCAATCCACTCATGTTCCCTCGTAAGTTTAGAAACTTCATTTTTGTAATCGTGAGCTAGATTACGAATGGAATTAATTTCATGATTTAATTTTTTAATTTCTAGTTCTGCCTCTTTGCTATTCTTTATAATATCTTCTTTTTTTACGATTAACTTCTGCATATGAGTATTCTGCTTGTTAATAATGTCCTTCTGTTCTTTTATCTGAGACTGCTTCTGTTTTACATTATCCTTCGCTTCGTTTAATTTTTCTTCTATTTCATTTGATCCTTCTTGTAGTGCTTTCAACTTTTCTTCGGACTCTGCCAATTCCTCTTTTTCAGCTTCTATACTTTTTTGTAATTCCTTTATTTCCAGTTCAAGTGTTTCTGCTTCCTGTTCCCGTTTTTGCCACTCTTTACGACTATTCTCAGCTTTTTTCTTTAACGTTTCTAACTCAGTTTCAGCTTTCTTCAATTGTTTTTGTCGAATGTTAGAAGCATCTTTCAATTGATGTTCCAAGTCCTTTGCACGTTTAATGCTCTCCGTTTCAGTTTTTTGTGTAGCATTTATTTTTTCCAAAAGTTCTTTGATACTTTTCTCCAAAGACTCAATCTATACAAAGTAATCATATTTTACATCTCATACTCTTGAAGATATATTTATTTTACGTACCTCTTCTTGCACTTTATAATACTCCGTTTGTTGCAATTTCTGTTTCACCATACTGATTTCATGATTCCGCAAATCCAATGTTTGTTTTAAAGAATTGTACTCTTCGGCCACATTGTTCACTTTTTGTAAACTAGTTTCGATGTTTTGAAGAGCCTGTTGTTTTTCATTGAGTGCGGTATAAGAAGCTTTCAATTCGTCCAACTTTAAGAGAATTGATCCACTTTTTGACGCTGCACCACCAGATAAAATACCACTAGGGTCAACAACATCGCCTTCTAAAGTTACACACTTTCTCATTATGTTCTGATGAAATGCTATCTTCTTAGCAACATCCATGTCTTTACAGATAAAGATCTGTCCAAAAATCCACGTCATAGCGGATCTAGTTTCAGCTGGGAAGTCTATCAAAGACAGTGCTGGCTGAACATTTTCACTACCACCACCTATTTTCTGTGCCAATTGAATTATGTGATTATCCATGGGCCTTCCATTCACTTTATTTAAGGGAATTATAGTAACGCGTCTTTGCAGTTGACCATGTTGAAGTATCTTTTTACTGTTCGTTTCTGAATCTACTATCACATTATACAACTGAAATTTTAAGAAATTATACATTTGTTTACATAAAATTCTATTCACTGTTGTAGTACAAAAAATAATTAAATACCTTTGCACCTGCAGCGATGTCTAAAGCGTATGCTGCTCTTCTATCTCTTACAGTAATTAATTTGCACACCACTCCTTTCACAGAATTTGGATTAAAACTGGGGTCAGGCTTTTTATAATCAAATCTGACTTGAGGATATCTCGACTCAAGCTGAGCCAGTTCTTCTTCCAATATCATTATTTCACGCCTTAATGCATTTCTCTGTTCCCCAAGACGCTCTATGTGTCCATCTTCATAATTTAATTTCCTCAATTTCTTTTCTAAGTTACTCACTTCTCTCTCTTTAGTTTCCAGATCCACAGTGTATTTCTTATATTCATCTCCAGTATTCTTAACTTCCACTTGCTTCCTTTTCAACTGCTCTCTATTATGCTGCAGTGACATTTCGCACTGTTTACGCTGCGTCTGTGCTTCTGTCACGTTCTGTTTGGCACTTATTAATTGCTGTTCTAATGTTGCGTTTTCACCGTCTTGGTTTGCCAATAGTCCAGCACTAACTTTCTGATAGTTTTCTTGTGCACGTAACACGGCTTCACGATCCTGTTCATCCATATTCTTTAAATTCTTAAAAAGACCTTCGACTTTAGAATATTCCTTTTGTTTTAACGTAAACGCATTCTCGTCATCGACTATATTAGCTCTTAATTGGTCAATTGCTTTTTGAGCAGCCTTGATACTTTCTTTACTACTATTAGCTTCGGCAGCTAATTTACATTGCCGCTTCTCAAACTCTTTTAATTCCTTATCCAACGATTCTAATTGGCCTCCAGCTTCCTGAAAAAATAAGTTGCTTGAGGTATAGAAAAATGTACAAATACATTTCATTAATTAAAATACATACTGCATCTCTTTTTCTAGCTACTTCATCCAGTTCTTTATCTATATTTTTAAGCTCCTCTTCACCAGTACTAATGTAATCTGTTTTCTCTTTTATTTTATCCTTAATAGCTTGAACGTTCTCCTCTGCCGTTTCGCTTTCACTTAAAGCTGTGACGTATTTCCATGCCAAACAGATTCTTCTACAATGTTCTAATTCTCTTTCTACACGTTGGAATTCAACGTATTGTGTTTTTTCTTCTTTAAGCTTGGCTAATTTTGGGCCAAGTTCTTCTTTTAAAATCTAAAATAAGAAGCATAATAATGAACCTTAAATGTACAAACTGAATAAGGAATAATGTTGAACCATACAGTATTTATCTCTTTCAATTTATTGTCCTTCTTCTCTATAGTTTTCAAAGCGGCTTCTTTCTTATTCTCGTACATTCGAGTGCCTGCTGCTTCTTCTATCATAGACAGAATTTCTGCAGGCTTCATGTTCAAGACTTTTGTGATTCTGCCTTGCATTATCAAGAAATGTGGATTATTTACATTCAGTTGGACAGAACAGAACATGTCCTGGACACGTTTATTGGGCACATTAGATCCATTGATCAAATATTTGTTTTTACCACCGATTATAACTTGTCTGGTAACTGTTATCTCCTCATAATGTTCATATCCCAGTGGGGATACATTCCTATCCCTATTGTCAAAAGTTATAGTAACACTAGCTTTTTTTATACCTGCTTGGCCAGATTTGTAAACTAAATCTTGAAGTGAAGCTGCACGTACCTATGATAAACATAAAAAATACCTGTTATAATATAAACTGTTATCTATGACAAAATGTAATACACAAATAAGATTACATGTCAACAAGTTATAAATTGTCGTTGTCATAATGTTTTTATTACAATGATTTCAATTAAAACATGATTGTACTAAAGAATGAAAGCACATTATAGTTACACTTAAAACGTAATTACAATAAGGAAATACAAAAAATAGCGTAATACTTGTCCAAGATTCGAGATGCCCAGAACGAAACATATTGCATCCAGGATATTTGATTTTCCGCTACCGTTAAATCCTGTGATCGCATTAAATTCTTTGTCGAAACCGGTTATTTCAATTCTTTTCCCATAGGATTTGAATCCTTCTAATACCATCGACTTTATATACATGTTGAACTCAATCAAACTCAACTAAATCTATATAGCTCTGCTATAAATATTGGTTTCGCTGTTTTTACGACAGTAAACAAATGAACGACAGATTCAAATTAAGACGTGAGTGCGTTAACCGGTATATTCCATTGTTTTGTCATGATATAGAGGGCCAGTAATTCTGTGGCAGAGATGGCATAAGGAACTAACTTCAGATTCCTAGCGATTGTGTGTGTCAGTGTGTCAGTGACTTTCTAACCAAAGTTCTGCAACACATCGCGCTGTAGTAAGTTTTTAAGTTACGTGCATCAATAGAAATGATTTTTATGCATAATACGCTGACTATTTTAAATTCTTATGTTAACAAGATCACCATGAACATTCCTGCAATACAACAACCGGGAGCAATTGGTGTAGGCCAGATGACACAGCCTGTAAATCCTCAAATGGCTCAAAATCCACAGCAGCCACAGCAACCACAAGTTCAGCAACAGCAGCAGCAGCAGCAGCAACAGACTCAAGAGAAGCTTGACAATATCTCCAAAGTGAAGTCACTGATCGGCCCATTAAGAGAATCATTGGCTATAGCTCTTAAAACTGCAGCACAAACATTGCACCAAAACAGTTTGGTAGATGTTGGATCTTTGAAGAGTATAGATCAGCCTGATCATAGATTTAATAAGAACATGGAAGAGTTTTATTCAATCTGCGACCAAATAGAATTGCATTTAAAGACTTCTATAGAATGCTTATCTCAAAATTCTAGTTCTCTAAGGTATTTCCCAGTATCTGTCATACCAACACGTACAGACACTGTTGGAGCTCAAGAAGGACCTGCTTTAACATATCCTCAATTCTTGATGACTGTAAGAGCTCAGGTTGCATATGCCCGCGAAGTTCATGACACTTTAGTTAATGCTGCTCAATCAATAGCATCAGGTGAATGAATTGGTTTTAAAAAAATAACTTATCAACGAGAGATTGTGATAAGAATAATTGTAGTTAGGTATTTGTATATTATAATCTAATTTTTTTTACATATATTTTGTATATAATACAGCATTATACATTTTGTAATAAATAAGTCTAAATTTTATTTTCCAGATTACACTTAAAAACTTATACCCTGTATTGACTTAAAATTTATTATTCACTTCTCTGACAATTTTTTTTCATTTATCTTTATTTCTCGTACATCAGTATTTTAAATTATATCTACATTATTAGAAACATGATAGCATAAAGGA
>NW_017137815.1:621541-622732 GCF_001652005.2 Ceratina calcarata | reverse complement strand
CTTTATATACATGTTGAACTCAATCAAACTCAACTAAATCTATATAGCTCTGCTATAAATATTGGTTTCGCTGTTTTTACGACAGTAAACAAATGAACGACAGATTCAAATTAAGACGTGAGTGCGTTAACCGGTATATTCCATTGTTTTGTCATGATATAGAGGGCCAGTAATTCTGTGGCAGAGATGGCATAAGGAACTAACTTCAGATTCCTAGCGATTGTGTGTGTCAGTGTGTCAGTGACTTTCTAACCAAAGTTCTGCAACACATCGCGCTGTAGTAAGTTTTTAAGTTACGTGCATCAATAGAAATGATTTTTATGCATAATACGCTGACTATTTTAAATTCTTATGTTAACAAGATCACCATGAACATTCCTGCAATACAACAACCGGGAGCAATTGGTGTAGGCCAGATGACACAGCCTGTAAATCCTCAAATGGCTCAAAATCCACAGCAGCCACAGCAACCACAAGTTCAGCAACAGCAGCAGCAGCAGCAGCAACAGACTCAAGAGAAGCTTGACAATATCTCCAAAGTGAAGTCACTGATCGGCCCATTAAGAGAATCATTGGCTATAGCTCTTAAAACTGCAGCACAAACATTGCACCAAAACAGTTTGGTAGATGTTGGATCTTTGAAGAGTATAGATCAGCCTGATCATAGATTTAATAAGAACATGGAAGAGTTTTATTCAATCTGCGACCAAATAGAATTGCATTTAAAGACTTCTATAGAATGCTTATCTCAAAATTCTAGTTCTCTAAGGTATTTCCCAGTATCTGTCATACCAACACGTACAGACACTGTTGGAGCTCAAGAAGGACCTGCTTTAACATATCCTCAATTCTTGATGACTGTAAGAGCTCAGGTTGCATATGCCCGCGAAGTTCATGACACTTTAGTTAATGCTGCTCAATCAATAGCATCAGGTGAATGAATTGGTTTTAAAAAAATAACTTATCAACGAGAGATTGTGATAAGAATAATTGTAGTTAGGTATTTGTATATTATAATCTAATTTTTTTTACATATATTTTGTATATAATACAGCATTATACATTTTGTAATAAATAAGTCTAAATTTTATTTTCCAGATTACACTTAAAAACTTATACCCTGTATTGACTTAAAATTTATTATTCACTTCTCTGACAATTTTTTTTCATTTATCTTTATTTCTCGTACAT
>NW_017137815.1:613057-621430 GCF_001652005.2 Ceratina calcarata | reverse complement strand
ACTCATAACAGGTATATATAGCATATGTTTCATCTTTTACTGGATTACAAATACAATATGCTAAAGCAAATCATTATTTCCCAGTTGATTTCTAATGCTCCAAATGAACAAGCATGTTCACAGTTATAAGGAATGATGTCAAAACATTTGCATGAGGAAGAAAAATGAATATCGACAGGAATATCATGAAATTTTAATGCTCCTGTCCATTAATATATAGATTCAATTCTGTAAAGCACACAGATTTGTCCCACACAATCATCTAGTACGTTCTACATCCATTAAGTTATAAATATTAAAACATGATTCATAACACGTTCGTGCGTATAATGTTGGACAGATATTCACGAGAATCAACATCCGAATCGATGTAACGATGCGAGCGTAAACAGTGCTTCGATATAACAAGATCTCGTTAACTGTTTCGCATTGTTATACAAAAGCATCGACTCGCGTTATTACCTTCGACCCGACAAAAAGTTGAACACAAGCAGCAGCTGAAACAGGAACGATGATGCACAGATCTGAACGTAAACAGAACTTGATAAAAGCACGAAAGCTCAGAGAGGCGGTAAGAAATAGCGGCCCAACAAACGGGAGAGAGAAAGAGAGCCGCTTATCAGTCGTATGTTTTAGCAAGCACGTAGAAATAGGAAGGACATACTGGCGAAAGAAGGAGGGAGGAGAGGCGTGCAGGAAGCGCTACTGTCAGTTGGATTGGTGTTTTGTCGCGGCGCGCCGAGTGATCATTTGAAAAGGAAGGACCACCTCTGTTCACCATATTTGGCAAACTTTCCCTAATATGGTAACGTCTACTTCTAAATATGGCAGCCGGGGACGCCCTCTCGCCGATTCTTGTACCACTCCGCGCGATCTTTCAGTGACAAATTTTCGGATACGGAAGCCGCGCAAAAGATGTTTGCCAGGTGATCGATGTCCACGGTAACGGGCTTGATTTTTCGACGAAGAAATTTTCCAGGATCTTTCGCCAGGTAACCGTGCTCGGATAGAGTGGACTAGTTTTCGACAGCGCACGCGACCATCGGTGGGGGTACCGGCTGCGCTGGAACGCACGGAGGCACCGCGTTAGCACGTAGGTCAAGTTACGATACTCGGCGCGCATTCAGTTCGCGGGGAGCGCTCGTGCAGTGCGCGTTGTTGTCCCGTGTTCCTCTAGATGGTTGATCACGTGGGAAACATTGCGCCGAGTTTTCGCGATTCCGTGGCGGAGAAGGGCCGAGGGAAAGGGAATAAATGTGCGCGGGTCCGTAATGGACAACCCTAGCGGCGCAAGAGACAGTCGATACGCAAACCTTGGCTACAGCATGGGGATGATAGGCAGCGACGCTGGCTCGGAAATGTACGGCCGACCGTCCACCTCCCAGCTAACAACTTCTCAAATAAGCCGCAATAGCGCCACCATGATGGCTGCGGCGGCCGCTGCGGGCGCACCGAATGCCGGCGTGGGATCCGTTCAGAGAGGTATCAAGAGGACCACCTCGGACGTATGCTACGATGACAGCAACGCCCGGCAAGCGCTTTCGCAACAGCAGGGCATGTCGATGTCCGCTGACTGCGTCCCCGACAATCTCGAGGAATCGTTCACCAGTTTGGGCCAGCCGAAAAAGTCACCCCCATCGAACGGGAAGAAGACCAAGGGACGGGTCAAGATTAAAATGGAATACATCGATAACAAGCTACGGAGGTACACCACGTTCTCTAAGAGAAAAACCGGAATCATGAAGAAGGTTCGTATCTGGCAAACCTGTCGACCTACCTAGCAGTAGTTATTTCTCGTTAAACGTAAAAGAAAAACCTGTGCCGAGCCCGTCTCGTCGATCCCGGCTATCGATCATCGGTCATTGCGATCGTATAGTGTTCTCGGAACGGTGTTCGAGTGCGTTCAAATTCGACGAGAGATAACAGAGCGTACGCGGCGAGCGAAAAGTCAGTTTTCGAATGTGACACGTAAGTACGAGGTGGAACGTGCATTATCGCTGTACGCCGTATGGCTACGGTGATCGCACACTCCAAGCGTAGGTATGTTGATGACTTTCGTGAGCACGCGAAACCGGGAGCGCGCGATTTATGAGTGACAACTGTGCTTTGTACGTGTATTTGTATACCGGTAGTCTATTCGTGTATTTTGGATCGAAATACGCCGACGACCAACCAAACTCACGCTGTTGCAAATTGGCAACGTGCGAGGCATCTTGACAATATTTATCATCCGACTCTTTCGATTTTAATCGCCACTAGTGAGATAACGTTTACTAAACATGTACGGTTGAAAATTATATCTATGTTTATCTTTGTTATTATGTATACTTTCAAATTAGTAACATATCGTAAACTCGAAGTTAATTGTACATAAAATGAGTAAATTATACACTTTTTACGCTAATATTAGCACGGGAAGTATTACTCACATAGCAATTTTTCGAAGAAAGGATATTTGTTATAATTCAAGATCAATAGTAGCAAAATCTATAATTAGTTATTGTATATAAATTGTATCTGAAAACAGTTTGTTCGCGCTTGGTACAATTGTTTATTTGATCCCAACGGCGGTGTATCTAAATCCGTAGAAGAACCTAAGGCAAATTGCATCTTTCATACAAATATAGAAAACCAAAGATAGATTGTTCCCCTTTCCTAAAGGCGGCCCACTATAATTAGCCGTGTTTTGACACGAAACTGACATAACTGCTTTATAACTTCATCGGGAAAATGGAAACTTAAACCGATCTCGAGATAAACATCAGTAATTATATAAGGGAAAGTTTAAACTTAAAATACTAGTCTGACTTCATGTGTTTAATGGAATTACACGCGTGCTATAAACGATTTGGGAGATTTTGGAAATTTCCGCGAGGAAATAAACAAGCTTTACGAAGCTTTTACAATATTTTATTCTTCGTGCTATAGTCGTATTGAAATACAACAGCGGAAGTATCGCTTTTTGCAGTTAGATAATTGATCATTAATGCAAATTTTTAATGCAAAATAAATCGCGAAGTGTGGTATAATTATGTGAACAGTATAAGTTTTTTTATTGAGGACATTATGTCTGGTATAAAAATGTTAAATGTTCGTGCATACAATTTTATTGAAGCTGTCTATTTTTCTTAGATTATGCGGAGTGTGTTATAGGTGACTTTGAACGAATATATGAGGCACAAACAGCGAACGGTAAAGGAAACAAAATTATATATTCGTTTACACAAAATTTCAATGGAGACTACAAACAATCGTTTTCTCCGTACCGTTTTGCATACTCTTTTGCAGAATACTTTCTTTGACTATAAATATGCAACAAGGCGTACTGATCTAAGCCAAAGACAACGATTTCATAACGTTCCACTATGTTTATTCATCTTCGTGCCGCGGTTGCGTTGTTCCCCCTCGAGCAGCGCGTTTCTTGTTAGCAGGCTGAATTTTTACAATTTAGATTAGAGTTAAATACACAATGCGTACTCGTAGGAGCATCAGTTTTCACTGCAAAAAGAGAGAATTCCATCTGCGCTATTCGCGTAAACAGTCTGGGAAGCCTTGATAATTATTATGTCATTAAAAGGTATAATCTCTCGGATAGAAAGAACGAAGTACGCAGTTTTTCCATCGCGCTTGCCCTCGTTTCCAATTAATTATTTATAAAAATCGTACGATAATGATTGCGCAGGCGGTAACAATTTGCATAAGTGTGATCTATAAACAGTGGAATATAGCAGGTGTTTGTGATACACGTCGAACGTTTAAGACTCCAACGGAAAATATTACTTTCGTAACTCAAGGATCCGGCTGCGAATTAACAGTTCGCGCCAGGATTCTTTCTTTAAAGAAACATCATTTCCATTAATTGTAATATAAATTTCCGGTCAATTTTATCACGCACTCAAAATTTAAACCTGCGAACTTTCTCTTCGCAAAATGAAGATACGATCGCAATTTTAATGAAGAAGTTGAATCAGACTATAGTTCGGCAACGGTTCCAAGTACCATTTTCCACTTTCGCGAGCCAATTCTTCTGACTAATGACAATCAGGCGAATAACTTTGTCTCGTTTTCATATTCGCTTCTCCAACTGAAACCAGGTTCCAACTAAAGAAACAAAATGAGAAAAGCTGAATAGACGTTGAAAACGAGAATGAAGGACGAAACAAAAAGTGATCAAAAGTAACATAATTAATCGGATGGAGAGCGAATCGGAGAAAGAGACCCGGGGACAACCCTAATTAATCGTTATCTCTGGTTGCAGGCGTACGAGTTGTCGACGCTGACAGGTACACAGGTGATGCTGCTGGTAGCGAGCGAGACCGGGCATGTGTACACGTTCGCGACACGAAAACTGCAGCCGATGATAACGAGCGAGGCCGGGAAGGCGTTGATCCAGACCTGCTTGAACAGCCCGGACCCGCCCGCCTCAGGTTCCTCCGGCGACCAGAGGATGTCCGCGACGGGTTTCGAGGAGACCGAACTGACCTACAACATAGCCGACGACGAGCAGAAAGTAAGGCAACTGGTGTATGGCTCGCCGCACGGTGGCTCGCTCCACGGCGGATACCCCGGCGGCGGACCGACCGGCGGCCCTCCAGGGCATCCGCAACCCCCGCCGCCACCGCCGCCGGGTTCGCAGCACGCGCCACCCTCGCACGCGCAGCACGCGCACCTGATCGCGCATGCACACGCGGGCTCGCCGAGCTCGCACCTGGTACCATGTTCGAGTCCCGGGCCAATGTTAGGCGGCCCTTATCAACAGTCCTGTCCCTCGCCCCTGCCACCCCATCACGCCGCCTACCATCCTCACATGTCGCACTCGCATCCCCAACGGTAGTACTACCCGCTCGTTAGCAACGTGCGCTTGCCCTCCGGCTCCGACCGCGTGTCCGACGCGGCGTCGTCCGCTACCTGTTGCTGGCTACCGTGTCCTCCTACTTCGCATGATCGATGACCACGGAATATCGTGACGGAGAGAGGAAGATGAACGGTGAGCAAGCGGGAACACGACGGCGTGTTCTCGGAACGTGCGGTTCGACGCGTCCGTGGATATCGGCGAAGAGACGAGATGCTCGATAAGCGTCGGTGATCGCGCGGTCAGAGAGCTACCGTCGCGTCGTAACGCGGGCCGCCGGCATAACGGCAATTATCCGTGTACACTTATTGCGTTCGCCAGATGAATGTCGTCGATTGGCTGTGACAATCGTCGACTCGAGATATCTTACGGACGCTCACCGCTCCGTTTCGTCACGGTTACGTGGATTATCTCTCGGCACAGCGCACCGAAGACCTCTTAGTATGTACATCGCTGAAATATTTTTCTTCGACCGAATTGGTCAATGGTTTGTCTCGAATTAAATCTTCATTGAGCCTCTGCTTATTGTACTTGGAAAATTTGTCTAATTCCGATGTTAAAATGCATCTATTGAGGAACCTGCGCTCTGCCTTGGATTATCTATTTTCAACATGAGCCACGTAAACGTGTTTCAGAAACACGTTGGGAGATCGTCGCGTTTTCATTTAAAGGGGAACGAAACGGTTTCGTTATGGAGTTTCAGTAGATTCCACAGCTGAACTTAATTGTTCTAGCGATTTCATCAGAGACACAGAATCGATGTAGGAAGTACAGCCACAGAACGAGGTTTTTCTTTCGTTAATTCGTACGCTAGGTTTGCCTCTAATTTCTTGGCTTTTCTACGGTGTCGAAGTTTCGACGTCGGTGCTATTCCGTCCAAGACGCTTAGGCGTCGCGTTGTCTAGTTTAGATCCGCGGTAACGCGTCGGGTCTTCACTCTCGGTGCTGAGGAATTATTGTTACGACAATTTATTTAATACTCTTAATATTTCGCTATCGGGAACGCGTTAGTCGACGGACGTCAAAATCGTGCGTTGCGTGCAAGCTGAATAACGAATCAGCGCGGCGAAGGAAGTTCCGGACGACATCCGACTTTCTTTTCCGGACGATGAATATCGAAATTCTCGATGAGGCTCATCGTATCCGGTGTCAATGAAAGTACGGTTATTTTCTTTCGTGTACAGGGAGGAACGCCGAGTAATTCGTACGAAGCGCGAATAACGTTAGCTATGATTCTGCATTGAATTAAAATGCTACGCGATGACTCGTAAATTCGATAAATACGTTCTTCCGACTTACTAACGCTTGTCGCTGAAGAACTCGGTTGGAAAAATGTAATATTAATCGACATCATTAATTACTCGGAGAAGTGCAATGAAGGTAATCGCCTCTATCAGATCGTTTCATAAATCTCTTCTCCTCTCTCCAGGCGAATGTTGTTCTCAAAAAAGGCATTAATCTCTCGTAAGACAGATCGCTTATTATTAATCGATTTGCATAATTTGTTCCCGCTCTCGGAATTGATTCATCGACGCAGCTCGCGACAGGCCCACTCCGCGTATCCGTTCGCGCGAAGAAGCTTATGAAACGGCTGGATAGAATGCTAACAGCGGGAAAATAGCTCGCATAATTGCGTGGCAGGTGCGCTAAAAAGATTTAACCAAATCAGTCGACGAGGTAAAATCGAGGCTACTTATGGTAACGTGCGCGCGAGCGTCGAGATCCTAGTACAGTTGTTAACGACAATCGAAACGATGTTTTGCCACGGCTGGCTCGTTGGGAAGAGTTCAGGCAATTAACTCTTCCTCCGACTCGGCATCGCGAGTAGAACGTTATTACGGACACCTGTCATCCTCGGGACGGGGTCGAGCGAGTACTTAGCGTACCAGCTTTTCGGTACTTAACACACTAAGAAAGTAATTCCGATCATTATTTCGTGTATCACGTTACACAGCTAGTAACAACGAATCTGAGCCAGCTCGGACTTGTGTTAATTTCCCCCAAAACAAAATTCAAAACGAGTGACAAGTCTATATCTTATTTTTTGATCTGTCATTGATGCTTCTAGATTTTTACATAATTTTCACGTTTCAAAATGAAAACAATTTACGCACTATTACAATTGCAACCGTATATTAAAATTGTTTTTATTTTGTCGCGTCAAAATTATGACAAAATCTAACAGCATTGCATTGATAAAACGTAGATTTACGTAGTTTATTACTCGTTTTCAATTTTGTTCCCCTAAAGATAATTAACAGAAGCCCGAGCCATCAGATTCATTGTTACTAGTTGTAACCTGCCGCTCGTTAGGCAGTAAAATTGATTCGTAAATGTGTTTTTTTAAAGTCGAGTAACAGAAGAAGTCATTACGCGTTTCTTGCGGCTGTTTCGTTCTAACGCTAAACCGCGGTACGTATGAATCGAGTTAATGTAACGTTTATAGCGGGCCCGTTTCTTATGAGTGGGCAGTCAACGAGCGGCGGTGTAAACGCGTGATAGGCAGGCTCAGGGAGCTGTTCTTTTCGATGATAGAAGATCGTTCGGCGAACGGTCTTGGAAATCCATCGCGAACGTGCGACGTTTGTCGTTCGATCGGGTGGTGTTTTCAATGAAAACTGATCGGAGCGCAAGAAAACACACACGGTGCTCCGTTTTCAACGTATAAATCTAGTCCAGTCGACGCGTACTGTAAATGTATACGAGATTTACGTTCATTAGCGGGAACAGAGACGAAGATGATCAATAGAATTTTCATTTTATGGGATCGTCGATCTTGTGGATTCTCATAAGTTCGATGATCGCAGAGTTTGTAGAAACGATTGAAGCGAACAAATTCACAGCCTTTGGTCGTTTAATTCGGTAATTTATTTTGTAAAACCGCTATCGATTTTCTGATACGATTTATTCTATAATTTTCATAATTAACGATTAAAATTGTTGGCCTGAATTTTTTCAGTTTCATTTGTTTCGTGAAGAATTTAGGGAAGCTGTTCTGTTTGTTAGAAATAAATCAAAACTTTAGTTACAATCGTTTTCTTTTTGTATTAAGTTTATTAATCGTGATTTGTTCAAAAAGGTGCATATTAGGAAATTAAACGAATAGACATTTAATGGCTGGATCTACATATACGTTAATCGAAGTCCAAAGACTTTCTACGATACGTGCTCGTTCTGCATTTTTTTTTACGGAAAGATAAGAGTACATACATAGGCAGACACGTGTCGATGGAAATTCGTTTATCGAATGGGATAAAACAGGTCTCATTTAATCACGCACTCATTGTCAGTGCAGTAACTCATGTGATGAATTACTCGAAAAACCGTGTATTTTATATATATATATATGTGCATACAATTCTCATCTGTCTCGTTCTCTTGTTTACTTAAATCATATTTATGATTACTTTATTACAATGATATCTTCTTTATTTATTTAAACATTTGTAAATACGTTATAAGACGATTGATTGTCGCCGAGTAATGATATTTAACCAGGGACTGAAGCGAACGATTAACTG
>NW_017137815.1:602678-612930 GCF_001652005.2 Ceratina calcarata | reverse complement strand
GCTTGAAACATTTGGAAAGGAAGAACAGGTACATGTATAAGTATATATATTTAAATATAGTGGATAGATAAGTAGATAGATAAAGACGTGTTTAGATGCGAAGAGACGAGAACGAAAGAGGAAAAAGAAAGGAAAGAAAAAGAACGCACACGTGAGAGAGCATTATGTGCAGGCGGAAAGTATAAGGGAGATTGGAACGCGTAAGGAAAACTGGCGAAGGAGTATAACCATCCGACGGAAATGTAATTTACTCCGTGGCCTTCTCCCATCGACGCACAAAGTACAAATAATATAATTTAATTTACGTTTAATCGATAATCCCGAATACGCATAATCGGTAATCACACACGATCGAATGTACGGTTGGCGTGACTTTAGATGTTATGTATATCACATGTGTAAATAGTGTACTTGTAAAATACTGTGATAATATTTATATTACACGTGCGTATTACATTGCTTCGCTTAAATAGTACGGTCCCATGCGACGGCGATACACTGTAACGAGGTGCCAGTTCGTTTTGCGAATAGGTAGGTATTAGAAGAAGAAAACGGTTTCAGTTAATACCGTTCTCGGATTCTCCCTTCATTGCGATCGATACGACTCGGGCCTTTCGTTCTACTCGTGTTCTCTCTCTCTCTCTCTCTCTCTGTATCTCTCTCTCTTTTTTTATTTTCCGTGCGTGATATAAACGATCGCGAAAATGTACAAAAAGGGAAGAAGAAAGGAATCTGTATGATTAGGTAATAGTTTCGCGTGAAACTAGTTGCGTCGAGGTGATTAAAGCGACTGAACTCGTTCGAGGAAGGTATTAACAAACTGTTTTTAACCTGCTCTCTTGTCAGTGAAGTTAGAGAAAAAGGATTTCAAAAGTATTCCTCTTTTCGAACGATTTTCAATTTTACGATCTTTCTGCTTTTAACGTAAATACTTCTCGACGTCTCGAAATCCAAACGAGATTCGATTTGGAAATATTTGTTTTTTTACGTAGTTCAAATGTTACTTCATTGACTTTTAAATAATATAAAAGATAAATAATTAAGAAAACGCTTAAACAAATAATGTCATCTCCCGGTAAAGCTGAATTTGAAGGAAACAAAGCGTTGAGTCTGACTTATATGATGAAAGCTCGGGAACGAGAGTTTCGTAATTGCCTCGATGAATTAGGAAATACGTGTTCGATTGTTCGTCTTCGGTCCCGATAACGCAGGATAACAATTTTGTATGTAACGTCCGCGGGATTAGCGAGGCCGGGATCGAGGAAAATCTAAGCGACCAAGTAGTACGTTCCCACTTCCCTTCCATCGAAAATCCTTAATGCGGCATCCTTTTTATTTTAAATACTCATGTCGTTCAGGCCGAGGCGATTCCGCCTTTCCCTGGGACCGAAAAAGAAAAAAGAAAAACAAGAAAAACCAGCAGAAAAAAAAGACGAGAAATCGTAGTACGTGGTGCGAGTCCGAGCCAATAGACCCGACGGTGCACGCTTGGCATTGTTGCGTGTTAAAATAATATATATACACATACAGATCGTACATATGTGTGTATATATATATATATATTGTACGTGTCTCTGGCACGCACCCCATTAACACCCATCCAGCGAACCGCATTAAAAGTTCGCCTACCGTAATAACGACGAGAAAGAGAACGACGCTCCTGTCCCCCGGCGGGAGCTTCTTAAACGGAGCACGTATACAGCGGGGGTTCGAAGCAACGATTTACGATTTAACGACTTAACGATTATGATGCATTTCGCTAAGAGAGCACCCCGGCGGATCGGCGGCCCCACGAGGGAACGACGGAGACGACGGCTACCGGCAGGGCGCACGAGAGAAGGGCACGGAGACAGGTGGGGAGGAATCGCAGGGAAGGGAAAAGAGAAAGAACTCGCCGGGTTTAGCGGGAGGGAGAGATCGAGAAAGAGAAAAAGAGAGAGAAGGTATGGAAGGTGGAAGCAGAATACCATATACGGTCACCTTTGTCAAAGCCTGGTGGTTGCCATATACAGGCAATGTTCGCGATGGCAGATACTTATATAGAGTCCAACTTAAGAATCAGGAATGCCGGTTTTTGTCGCGCCTTCTATACACACCCGTGGTAATGGGGGGTACAAATGCGACTCGGAAGTGATTGCCGACGCGACGCACGCTGGAAGCGGGCCGAGGGTCGCGAAACCAGCCCCCGTCGTCGGCGCTTTCGGGAATCATGCGCCGGAGGCCGGCAAAGAGCTTGCGGCTTCAACGGGATTTCACGCCCCCACGGAAGTCTCTACGTCTCTTCTCACTCGCTTGGCTTTCGAAGACACGTTGCGGTCGGACGTCCCCGTCGAACTCTTTCCGCGTCGATCGGCTGACCAACACGCGTTGGCGTGATAGAACTGGGCCGCCGATCCGTCGATGACTAGATACCATTTCAGCTATTTTTAGGTGTTTCCACGCTCCTCGCAACGAGTCGCGGTTTTTTACATGGCGAACGATTCTTTTCTGTTCCTCTTTTTTTTTTTCACGATTCCGTTTTGCTGCTCGTGTACGCGTCCAAGTATACTTTCAACGTGCTGGCAGACGTAATTGAACTCTTTGGTGAATGACTGGTTCGAAAGTGGAGCAGTCTAATTAATCGGCTCGGTTTCAACTATTTTTGGAATGTTGAACCCTCCCAGTGCGATAGAGATCCTTTTCCTTGATCTTTATTCCCTCGGTGCTAAAGGACGTCTAATTTCTTTTTTCAATCACGAGTTTCTCGCTCTTTCATAATAAGCCCGTTAAACTTCTTGTGCATTAGAAAAGAAAATACGTGACTGAATTCTGATTAATTAGCGGCACGATAATGGTATGACCTAATTAATTAAAAGAGCTTTTCGGTAATTTAAACCTGGAACTGAATGTTCAGATGACAGTTCCAGTCTAAACTACTTTATACAATTAATCCTGTAGACAGCATCATTATATAAAACTACATAATAAACATATACCCAATTATGTTTAACTATTTACAATTAGTGATTTCAAATCCTATCACAAAATCATTAAAAAAATATGTAACAGAATAATTAGCGACGAATGAAGAGTAAATTTTTCGAAGCTGCTATCATTTCGTAATGACAAGAAACTGAGGCCCGTTCTGAGAGTCGAAGGAGCGCTTCCTAATCTCATGGTGGGACACAGTAGCTAATTTGCTTTCTCTCGAGGCGTACGCGACCGCCGTCGGCCGCGGCGGTCGACACGTGTACGCGCGTTCCTAACGAATGGGTCGAAACGCGTATGTACCGTACGTACATATAAAACGCATAGGTCCCCGAACGGCGGTAGGCCGTTGAAAAAAAGCCATCCGGCGGTGGTTGTCGGACGGCCGGGGGAGAGAAAGTCAACCCGGGGAAACTGTAGTCCTGCGTAAATTTGTGAGAATCTCCCGTGGAAGCGCGGATACGAGTTCAGGCTGCGCGCGGATGGCCATATAAGGCGCGCGAACAAGCTAAGGTGCGCGCATCTCTCCCTGCTAGGTAGGTAGGTAGGTAGGTAAGTTGGTTCGTCGGTTGTTTCGCTGCTTGCTTAGTCCGCTCGGTAGGCTTCCCGTTGATTGATCGGTTAGCCGGCCGTTTGATTGGCTCGCCGATATTATTACCGAGGCGTTATCTACGATTTACAGGCACGAATCGAGAGACTCGGCCGCCGATGCTACTCTACCGATCTCTTCCGACTTGTTTTCTGCTTGTCGTCGCGTACGCTCGTTAGGCATCCGGAATTTACGGACCGATACGAATCGTACGTCATCCCGATATCGTTCTCGCGACGTTTTCATGACGTCCGTTGCAGTTTTTGCCTTGCCTCGTCTGCCCCCCATGCCCCCCCATGCCCCCCCATGCCCCCCGTTGTCCCTTAAACGATTCGGTGGTCTCCGTCAGTTTCCATGTAAGACGAATTTCAAGATCTCAGCCAGTAATTAGTCGCGCGACAGGTTCGTGTTCCCTCTCGGAAACTGATATCTACTTGAATTAAGTTTCCGTCGTTTATCTGATTAAAACATTTTATGACAGGTGCTTAAGCTGAAAAGAGTTCTTGGAAAAGAGTTCTTGGAATTAATTTAGGGAAACGAGGTAGAAACTTCGTAGGTCATTCGTAGACCTCAGAATTTTAGACGTATTTGAAATCGTACGAACTAGGACTCTGATGACACGATATTTCTAATCGATTAGCCACATAACAGTCACGCACCTACACTTCATAGAACACTTAGAAATAGTTATTTTTAGAGCATACGAAAGGTCGAATGTTCACTCGGAAAAATATTGTCTCTGTTACAGGAAGACGGAACCTCGCCCAGGTCGGACGTCTGTGCCAACGAAAGCGACGGAGACACCAGCGACGGCGATTCTCCCGTCTCGAAGGATCTCTCAAAAAATCATTCAGGTAAGCGTGCGACGTCTGACATAATTTATCTACGGCAACCATGAAAAGCATTGGTAACGATACTTTGTTTAAAATTAAATGACGATTAATAAGGTAGGTTCGACTAACAATGCTTTTTGTAACAATGGTACGACTCTTACCTGTTATCCCCGACGACGTTGAGAAGTTACTTTAATGCAATTCACGCGGGGAGAGGGTCTACTTTTTCTCATAATAAAACCGTTTATTATCGACAAAGCGATCGAGTGACTCGGCGGTAAAAAAAACCGGCTCGATTGCGCAACATTTTCCGGGCTACCTCCGAACTCGTCGATGCTCTTCCCATTCGTCCCGTTTCCCTCCCACCCCTTGATACGTGCGTGCGCTAGAACAATTTCACCTGTTCGCTCGCGGTTCTTGGGACCGCGAAGAGACAATCGGGGTACAGCTGCGCATACGAGGCCGAGTAATTAGCGAATTTCCCCGTGGGCGTAGCAGGAGTCGGCGAGCGGATTAAAGTAGCGAGGCTGTGCCAGGTAAAAGCCGCGGCGTGGAAAATCGTTAGAGCCGACCCGTAGGTACAGAGGCAAACGTGCAATCCAATCAGTCAGGTAGGTCGCTAGACGGAGACACGCTTGTGTACGGAGGAGGAAAGAGCTGGCGAAATCGCGGCGGCGGAGCGAGCGCGGAGAGAACGCGGAGAACCAGAGAGAATGGTATCAGAGAGGTAAACGTATATATATATATATATATGTGTGTACATATATATATGTATGATGCGTACACGTAGCTACACGGCGGGGTGGTGCGAGCGAGAGCGTCGGGAAAAGAGAGGGCGAAGATAAAGGAAAGAGGACACTTAAAATGCGAAAAGTGTGCGAGCGATGACGAGGTTATCCGTGTAGGGGAGTACATAAGGAGCTGTACGGGCCGCGATGACCAAACTAAGACAACGACGCGCTGCCTAACTGGGAAGTAAGATCCGGTCGAAAGCCGCGCTCCGATGCAGGTGTACACATAAATATCGATGCTAATATATGGAGTGGATGCCATCCGACTTACCGATCGCCAGCATGACGTACGTTTTTTTCCTTTTGTCCGTTTTCGCCTTTCCATTGTTCCGCGCGGCGCAAACTGTCTCCCCGACGGAATTTTGATACGCAGCTCCGCCACGCGTTCATATCACGGCCGACGGCGATCTTCCAGCCCGGTCTCGAACTTAGATCGCTAATACTGTTTCAAGGGGTACACGTCGACGATCTTCTTAGAAAAAGTAAATAAAAAAAAATCGTAATCGATGGTATATGAAACGCTAACTCGTGCGAGAGTAGGCGAATCTGATAGTTCACCACGCACGCTTTTACCTGTTCCTCCTTATTTATCCTGGAATTCCAATTCTCCCGTGACACAAAATCGGATCTTGTATCGTTACATTGTTATTCTGAGAAACCGTAACTAACACGCGAGCGATGACAGAGAAATTCTGAACGCATAGAGCTAATGAAGGCCCTCAGATTACGTCCTGTTGTCTAAACAGTCCGAAATAAGGACAATCGTAAAAGCGGAAAAGGGACTTCGAAAATTCGCCTGAGACTGTCAAATAAAATCTACTGTTGAACTTTGTTTTTAACCCTTTGCGACGTTGAGCGTCCGCTGTGGGCTGCCGACTTTTTACGACAACGCGAATGCACATAATACGCGAGATTATTAATAATATAGGATAATTTAAAGTAAAGTACTAAATAAGCAAAGAACAAATATCTAGAAATGCTATATAATCTCAAAAGTCTGGTAGTATCAATCGCATATATGCGTTCACAGCCTAAATTGAATAGTTGTGTCAGAACCCACATATGCGTTTATAGCCGAAATTGAATAGTTATGAATATACCCATACATCCGTTCATAACACTGAAAGGGTTAATCCAGCACTTCTATAAAATTAACAAGCCATTTGTCAAGAAAGCAATCATGATCTTGCGCAGGTATAATGTACCAGATGCCACAGACAGTGATTTACTCGCCAGGCCCGGGAGTCCTACTTGGCATAGGGCAAAATGGTCAGCCGGTGCAAATCTCTCAAGAAGGAGGTGAGAAACCATGATCAATCTGGAAAGTACTCTCTCTCCCCCTTAAAAAGAGAAAAATCACACCCTCCTCGATATTCGAGCGTTACGAACCCCGACGGACGTGCCTATCAGCGCTCGTACAGCCACGCGTACGATAGACACGAAATGTGTTCCCGGTCCTTCTTCCTGTTTCCCAAGTAGAGGATTTTTTGGCATTGTTTCGCAGGCACGGTAACCCCGGTCAGCACCAGTCAGAGTAATCAGCCGTTTATCACGATACCGTTGAACGTAGCGATGAACGCCGCCGGTCTGTCGCTTCCGGTCACATCCAGGATGAATCTGTCGCCGACACCACGATCCCCGACGACGACGACGACAACGACAACTGTCGCGTCCAACTGCGAGCTGCCATCGGACCTGAGCAAAGATCGCGAGTGATAACAATCGCGGATCCTTTGAGAAAAGTCTTTCCGATGCGGCGAGGTCTTCGTCCGACGGATCTGGACGGAAGGGAGCTAGCGTGAATCCATGCACAAACGGGAAAATCACCTGCGAGACGTCCTCATTACTGATCGGGTGATCATTTCAATTATTAATTCGTGACGATTGAGAGGAACGGATGACTTATTATGTCACAGTTCTATGTGTATGCGAGATGCTCGCCTTTTCAGCCGCTTGAGATTCCTAACGCCGGGTCGATTTTTATTGTCCCATGTTTTCAAGTGCCTGATGTATCGAACATTCGTTAAATAAGATCCTATTTAAATTGGGACGTGTGTCAGACCCATGGATTATCGACCACTCGGAATTCTCTAAAAGCGTTGATTTTTATTGTCTCATATAATATTATATACATATCGAGTGGTATTCAAGCGGCTGACGATTCGAGCATTTTTCTATAACGTTTTAATTTAAGATAATACCGATACTCACTGGTAAAATATCTTAATCATCGATTTACGTTGGCACATAGCCAATCATACTTTTTTTGAAGAGTGTCATTTTTTAATGCACATATATATATACATACAATGTATATATGCGACGTGTCAATGTGGACATTCTTCGTTTCCCTTTAAAGAAATTTTTATATAGTTTATGAACAGTACTTAAAGTTATTTTATTAGCAAACATTTATTGCACAGTTTGCATCTTATTATCGTTGTAATGAAACGTTAATCACGTTTAAGTATTTTTGTAAGCCACTCCAGATACTCAAGAGATTATGAATAGAATAGATACTTGAAAACATTTTTTCAACCCTGTTTAAGTTCTCTGCGGCGTTTCATAACGCGTAAATCGCATCGTTCGGATGGTTCGCAATTTACCAGTGGACATCGGTACGCTTTTCGTCGACGCCGTGCTCCGTTGCCCGGCGTTTAATCGACATTTGTGCAATACTAGTCGAACGTTTTGCCCGACGAACGTTTCGCGAAGCAACTTTTTACACTGTCCTCGTAGAACTCACCGCCTTTCGAAGTATTTTTAGCGTTTCGTAAATTGTTGACAGGTTCGTTCGCGAACGAAGCGGATAGATATTTTTCGACGTTAAGATCGTTTAATGACTCGCGATTGTGCCGAGTCGAACGGGACGCATTCGAGTGTAAAACATTAAGAAACATTAAAACAACTGATACAAATAAAACAAAAAAAAAGGAATTGAATGCATTATACATCCACGTCGAAGTCCGTAGGAATTCTGTATCGTTCCCTTTGCAAAGTTCAGCGAACAATAATTGAGATACCTCGAACAACGTACCGTTCGACTGCGACGTTTTGTTCATAGTCCTCTAGATCACACGCGAGTTCATTCATGAGGATTTTTCTAAAATATCGACCAAGTTCGATGATCCGAAGGGCGACGATGACTACCTTTAATCATACAGGGTGCTTCTAAAAATAATAAAGTATCTATAAGTCGACGTTATCGTTTCTTTGAACTATAGAGGAGAAGATATTCGATATATTTTTTAACGTGAAAGTGCGATTAACTAAAAATTTATTTTGTTCCCACATATTTTTATTCGGATACTGACTTTCCTCTCGAAACAATAAGACATCGAAATCTACGAATCACTTCAATTTTCCTTTGTGTATCAGGCATGTAACGCGATGAGCACGTTTCGAAATCAATGATGATCGATTAATTAACTGAATCATTAGATTGGTCTTCGATTCATCGTCTTTACGATGAAGAATTAATGATCGGTCATTAAATGCAAAATAGTGATAAGCACGCATTATTGTCAGTCAAGTTGATTTAACAGTATTTCTAATCCCGCTATTTTACACCTACGAAAATAAATTATCAGCTTGTGATAGATAACGCGGAGAACTTGTATTTTTTTACATTACACCTATAATTATGAATTCTGATATTACTGTCGACGGGCGAGGAATACCGCCGAACTTGCCTGACAAAAAGGAACACAGTTATGCCATGCATTTATCATATATGTTGGTAATCTCAGATTTTATCTAGTATCTTCCCAAATTTTTAATACTCGACCTAGTCGAACGAGTTGATACAAGCCAGGCATTTCTTCTCCTATCACAATTCGTTTCTTCGTCCACAAATCAACTGTACGTAATAGGATTCCTTTTTACTTTATATTTATGCTTTTGTGATCAGAAATCTGTTTCGTTCATACATCATTTCATTTATCTTCTAATAAGATTTACGCGTATAACAAAGAAATCCTCCAGCCTTATTGTAAATAAATCATACCAATATAACATTGAATTTGTTACGTATTAAATAATAATAGAACATTCGGTTGCAATGTAATCCGTTAACGATGAATTCTGTCATTCTGTAAATAGGCAATGTAAGCATTTCATCCTCGATTTATCTCAATTACTTTCGATGTACGAAAGTGACGCGTGTTTCAAGGCGCGGGGATGTCAGATATGATGTACTTCGAAGCTCGGTGCTTCCATACGCAATAATTGCAGCAACAATCTTCCATAGATTATTTTCAATTATTTCATTTTCAATTATTTATTTATAATTATTTTCAAAAATAATAGCGAATCGCTGGATAAGCTGAAGACGCACACCGGCTAATTTAAACGCGGGTGGAATTCACTTCAGTTTTCGCATTATGTAAATGAAATGGGGAAGAAGGCTAAGCAAGAAAATGAGGAAATTCGAGGAACGGTTTTTGCACTTTGCTATACTCACTTTTTAGTATCGCGTCGCGTCAATACTCCACGATAATTACGGTAAAACTCACGCTGTTTGTGAGTGATTTCACGATCGGGTACGGAGATAATACTCACGCATCGAAATTACATGTGTAAGTCATTCACGGAACCTACGCAAATATGGTGAAATAGTAATGGAACGAAATAGTTTGAGCGTTACGATTCGATTGTTTGTACATATGTAATTACGGCGGAATTTTATCGAGATGCCAAAGAAAACCAGATGGAATAAAGTGTGAAGGAAAAAGAACGAGGAATGTGTTTAAAGAAAGTATCTCTCTCTACAACTTTCCTTATTTTTACTTTTATTTCCAGATAATTAGGAATTTACATTTTAGTAGACTCTAACACGCTTTTAGTTTGGCTGACGTCTTCAACATCACAATGAGAGGAAGAAAAGTGCAAGCTGTATTAACCCATGGATTGAAATGACGAGTCCAACTGGTCACAAACTTTCTTTAGCAAACTGACAATGACGAGCTGCAGTCGCCAAAAATTATTAACAACTGAAGCTTTTTATGAGAGATTCTCTTTATTCTTTTTCTATATTCGTTAATAAAATTTCTGAAACAATTCATGATATTTTC
>NW_017137815.1:597228-602388 GCF_001652005.2 Ceratina calcarata | reverse complement strand
TAAAAGTTATAGGTACTTCTATTACCTGCAAAAAAAGTCACATACAATTTTCTTCTATCTTGAATACCTTAAAATTAATTGATTAATTATTGCGCTTATCGCCAATTATTTCTCAACGAGTAGAGTTAGGAGGAAATTGCAGAAGACTTTTCTTATATCTGGCAACTGTTCAACACCGACGAATATTTTTCTTTCTATTTCTTATTTCGGTGACAGTATATTCTAAAGGGCGTCAAGAATTGCTATAAAGTCCTATAATGCTGCGACTGTTTAGTAATCTCTGACTATACGTATCTATCGTCTCTTTTTGAATTTGTACACTTCTGAGCCACTGTTTCTTAGCGGAAGTGACGCATATAGTTTCGAAACTTTTACTTTCGTTTTATTTTATTTCAGGAGGGGAAGATCTGAAAATAGAATTAGGAATCCAAATTGAAACGATGGTAAGTTGATGAGAGCAGAAATAAAGGCGAGATATTAACTCTTAAATTTCATGTTCTATTAAAGTGTTTCTCTAAATTATACTATTTGATAATAATTTCATCCTCGTCTTTTTTATTTCCACAAATATTCTCTTCCCTATCTAATATAACGTATTAAAGTCCGATTCCGTTCGATGATACTTATTATTACGATTACAAGGATATGTATCATCGAGTATATTTGATTGTGAGTATATTATTGAACGTGGTGACCGGCGATTTAACCGGTGGATTTGGCCACGTGGCCCGCGAGTACAAGGCCGGTGCCACAGTCACAGTGCTGATTCTCGGTGGCTCCCGTCCTCAATCTGGCATCTTTCGCTTTCGTGCCACCCGTGCCGCGCGCTTCTCTTCCTTTTATATACCCACGAGGTAGTGGGGATATATTCCGGAAGGGAGTGTATATAGTACATGCCCTCTGCGTGTGCGTGTATGTACCGTCATGGCGACGTTACCGCCACGAAAAAATCCGACTCCAACGAAAATTTTGAAACAACATTTAACCCCGCTGCAAACGCTTGTACAGTTGGGCTTCCCGAAACACCGGGCGTGAGTACTATCGTAAAATTATAAAATGCTGTCGATGCCCCTTTGGTATTCTATGAATACTTCAAACTGATAACAATGAGTACACTGTAAACAAACAGCTGTCAAACACTGAGCTTTACCATTGTTTGTTTATCTATTTTATTAAAATACAATTGTCTCTCCTAAATTCTTCGGACTTGATCCGGAGATATAATGTGCACATCATTTTATTGTCACATTTTTTTATGCTGCAGTAAAATAATATGCTTATCAAACAGAACATCTCACATATAGAATACATAATAGAACATCTACATTTTTGTTATGTAAGAAATGATTAGACACATTCGCGAGAATTGTATAATATTTATAATAATATTGATAAATGTTGTTTGTAGAGAAAAAGCACTAGCTGCTACAGGACATCGTGGTGTTCAACTTGCATCTGACTGGTTGGTAGCTCACGTCAGAGATCCAACTGTGGATACAGATAATCACAGACAGTATGTTCTATATGCTTGCCCTACTGGTGAATTAGCCGAACAGCTTGTGAGATTCTGGTCTGAGAGTAAAGAACTTATATGGAATGGTGCACACAATTATATCCCACATATTACACTTGTATCATTTTTTAAAGTACGACACTACCTGTACCTTCTCCTAATTGGTAAATGCAGCAATGTATTAATCAGAATTATTTATAGGCCCCAGATGAATCTACCGAGGAGCTAGTAAACACTCTTGAAACTGTAATTAATCAAATGAAGTTACCAGATAATATCGAATTAGAAACGTATATTTCTCCCAATTTTATGGGTTTATTTGTCAAACAAGGAGATACAGAGTGGCTGAAGCACATTGCTATTCGTTATACGAATAAACTTTCAAGTTTGGGAATCTCTGCTGAGCCCCAAATAAAATCTTTACATCTGACATTGGCGTATCAGTTCCCCAGCCATTTGTATCAACAGTTGCGTTTGATGGTTGAAAAATTGACGCTCACTTGCCCGACGAACTGGGAGCTCAGATTGTATTCTAGAGACTGTAGATTGCAGAACGCACACGTGCACAAAGTAACACATGCTCATATGCCTAGAGAACACGATGAATTAGAATTAAGAGTGGGAGATTATATTTACATTCCAGAGGGGGCATGTAATATATCTACAGACGGCTGGGTCGAAGGTACCTCTTGGCTGACTGGAATTTCGGGCCATCTACCTTTAAATCATACAAAACGTACAACCGAATCAGATTCATGGACGTTGCACACTACGATACAAATTACTGACAATAAGAATGAAATTTTAGAAAAAAAAGATATACCTCTAAATCGTAAACCGCCAGTATTGTTATCGAACGATTCTGTAGATAGTCCTGACGGAGTAGCGGCGACCAATGAACCAGTAAGTCATTTGGCTTTTATCTGGTATAATATAAAAATTCTAATTTTAATGCTTGCCTTTACTTAAGCAGATCGAGGCTTCTGAAGCACTTCCGACTTCGTCGAGACAAATTTTCATATGCCGCCACGGAGAAAGAGTTGATTTTACGTTCGGAGCATGGATCCGCTATTGTTTCGAATCGAATGGGTCTTATGTACGGAGAGACTTGAACATGCCAAAGGAAATACCGACAAGAAATATACAGGACTTCCGAAACGATAGCCCTTTAACGACAGTGGGCGAAGTGCAGGCGAGCTTGGTAGGCGATGCTATGAAGTCGTCTAGCATCAAAATAGACGTGGCTTTTACGTCTCCGTCGCTGAGATGTATACAAACGCTGGCTCATATCTTGAAAGGACTGGACTTAAACATTCCAATGAAAATAGAGCCAGGTCTCATCGAGTGGTTGGCGTGGTACCCGAATGGCGTTCCAGTTTGGATGACGTCCGAAGAATTGTTGAATGCAGGTTTTAATATAGACAAAAGTTACGACCCGATAATCAAAGCAAAAGAGCTTCCATTGAAAGAGAATGCAGCCCAGTATTATGAACGAAGTTTCGAGTTAATCAAACGGATTATCGAGAACACGGTAGGAAATATTTTGATAGTAGCTCACGCTGCCTCTCTGGCAGCATGTACTAGACAATTAACGGGTGGTAGAGTGCCACCAGCTTCCGAGGTAACTAGATTAGCTCAAAAAGTGCCGTACTTAGCGTGCCTCACGGCACGTGAAGGTTTAGACGGCTGGCAACTGCACCCGCCGCCGTTTCCACCTATCACTCATACCAGTAATACCAGGTTTGACTGGAAAGTATTATTATAATTCATATTTCAGATATTGCTCCCCTCTTTCTGTCTTTTAAGATACAGAAGTAAATTGATCGTAAAAGACTGTTTTTCATACAATTAGTATTCTATACAATTTTGTTAGTTTCTTTTGGAACATGTTTTAAAGGAAGAGGATCAAGTTATTTTTTGGTTTGGGTTATTTATAATATAATGAAAAATACCAGACGATTATACAGTACTTAGAATTAATTTTGTAGAAAAATAAATACGGGTATTGACATTTAATTTTACATTTTTGATAAGAAACTTATGTGTCTTTAAAAGAGAGTATAAAAGTTAATATTTTAGGATAATTTTTAAAGGAGACATATTCTCGTAGATTTCGTACTGGGGTTCGATGAAATTGTTAGTAAAACAACGTGTAATATTTGTAATGAGAAAAGAATATCAATAGTGCATTTACAAGTATTCGTTATATAACTTGCCTTAATGTTAATTCTATAGTTCAGATGATTATTATGTAAATTTCTTATTGATTTAAATTTTAATGAAGTAAGAATTTTTAATATGTATGATTATGTATATAATATTGCTGATTATAAGTTGAAATTATGTACGCACGTAAAAGTTGTATTACTCAGACAAGGTTTATTGCCAATGTACTTAGATTTATTCTGTTGGAGGAAGGTGTACGGTGTACATATGAAAGTTGATTTAAAAATCGGTAAATAATAAAATTCTTCCATAGGTCGTACAAAACGAAATAGTAGAAGACGTAAGTAGCATTTAAAAAGAGTAGAAGTACAAAATCGAAATAGAAAAATAATGTTATTTACCAAAGAGATAAATATATATAAGATGTTATTTGATTATAAATCTCAGTTATATCGTGAAGGGACCCTACTACTTTATTTGATGCAGAAAAGATTTATTCACATATAATGTACAGCATCGTGTGATGTATAAAAAATTGTTCTATATACAAATTCAATAAAGAGTATAACAAATATAAAGTACATTATATAAAATAGTTTCAACTTAATATTGATATATTTAATCCACTGTATAATTATATATGTCCACGTTCTTTTAATTTGGCAATTAGTGTGTCAACATCTGGTATTATAACACCAGGCTGTTTAACTGCCGGCTCTTCAACTGACACAATCTCAATTCTTGCTGCCGTATCGATACCAAGATCCTTTGGTGTCAGTTTCTTAATTGGTTTCTTCTTAGCTTTCATAATGTTTGGCAGTGTAGCATAACGAGGTTCATTAAGGCGAAGATCGGCACTTAGTACTGCTGGTATTTTTACTTTAATCACCTCTAAACCTCCGTCAACCTCACGCGTGATGTTCAACTCACCATCAGTTTTCTCGATCTATTATAGAAAATAAAATAAATTAAGTGGATGATCTAAAATGCTCCTAGTCTGTATTGATTGAAGTTTAGTTTGAGCCAACGTACTTTACTGCAAAATGTTCCAGTTGGCCAATCTAGGATTCCCCCAATCATTTGAGCTGTTTGATTACTATCATCATCTATAGCCTGTTTACCAACAATTATCAAATCTGCTTTCTCCTCCTGAGCCAACTTAGCCAGAATCTTCGATACGTGAATAGGCTGAAGAGTTTCATACTCAGCTCCAGATACTTCAACATGAATTCCTTTATCAGCACCCATTGCAAGAGCTGTCCTAATCGTATCTTGAGATTGCTGGGGGCCACATGAAACTGCAATTACCTCCTGTACCAATTTCTTCTCTTTCATTCGTACAGCTTCTTCAATTGCAATTTCATCGAAGGGATTCATGGAGTGTTTCACTCCATCCGTTACAACGCCCGTCTTATCTGGTTTTACACGAATCTGAAAATAAAAAAGTATTATGATAGTAGATAGAATAATATGTTAAAAAA
>NW_017137815.1:592423-596841 GCF_001652005.2 Ceratina calcarata | reverse complement strand
ATAATAATGAATTAGAGTTAATACAATAGTAGTTTTAATACTACGAAACTTGTGGGGAAAAGTTATATTTCAAAAATAGAACTTTTTGAGCACATTAACAAAAGAATTTTCTAATTAAAATTAAAATATGATTCCAAAAGCGATTATACTATATTGGGACCAATCAGAACGAATATAAAATCAAGTTTGCGCCACACATGGCGTCTAAGAACCGACGCCATCTAACGTCTGGCATTCCTGTTTTTTTCGTGCGGGTAAAATCACGGCTTTCTATAGCGCGCAACGCAAGCCTTTATCGTTTTTGTTTTGTAGAATTTGCCAAGTTAAATGGTAATCATTGATAAATCTACTATGCCACGCGTATACCGGATGAAATGTTAGCCGAGGAGAAACGTTCGTGTGCCGACGAAAGTATGCGGGAAAATGAGTTAACCGTGTGTTAAACGCGCAGTGGTCAACTATCCAGTGGAAGTTTAGCAAAGGGATATATATCCGTACTCAGGACTTGATAACGTCGAGGTAATTGTTTGTTAATCGTTAAGCTCGAAAATTTCGCATCGAATCGCCCAGCGTTCGGAGAATTTTGCCTCATCGAAAGTTTCGTGTTTATGTTTACTCCTCTAATTACCCCCTCCCTCTTCAGCCACCCTCTATGCCTTAGTTCTTCCTGATATTCTTTTTCATTTTCTTCATCCTTTATCCCGTATTTTCTTTTTGTGACCTTAATTTTTTTCTTTTCCTCTGTTACATAATTTTACTTTATTTTACCTGTTTATTATTGCATTGGTTTCAATAACCAAACTAAAGTGTACTGATACTGATGAAGTATACTGATCCTCTTTTTAAAATACAAGCATTATTTGATTGAATTATGTTTAACATTCTTTAATGTAAAGATGAACTGCTAGTTGATGAACAAATAAAAAATAATTGGAAGATAATTAAAGATTAATAATTCCGTAATAGTTATTTATATATGTATTTGTTGCATTTAGCTATTAGACGTAGCGTATGTATAATTTCACTTCAGTGATATTAGTTTTTTATAAGTATTTAGAAAGACGTATTTAATCAGTGAAAAATGAGTGCATCGGCCTTGAAGTCAACGATACCTGGAGTAGGTACCTCTCCAACATCTACCAGTCATTCTATTCTCCCTATGAATGCAATGGCACAGAAAGTAGTGTCAGGATCAGAACCAGGATCTATGAAACCGTTACCAGCAACTGGATTAAGTTACGTTACATTACAACCACCCAGTCAGCCTTTGAGCTTGGTACAAGATCATAGACCCTCCGTCTATCAAACGCCACCTTATGCAAGCAGCAATTCTGAAAAGGAATCAGACTTGGATAAATTAATACCAAACGGTGTAGAGATTATAAAAACAGAGACAGAGCAAACTATGCCTGTTACTATCAAGCAAAGTGAATCTAACAGAAATAATAACTTAAGTCCAGACAATGCTACGCAAGATTCACAAAAGGAAATCCAAGTAGAGCAAGAGATGGTACCCACTAATCTCGAAATACCTGGTCAGTAAAAGCTCGATAAATTTTTTATTAATTTTAGTATTCGATTATTCTAATAATTATGGGTTACTTTAGCTATATGTCAACAACTACAAAACAAAGTTGAAGAGAAGAAGTCTCCTGTAAATAATAGTTCGAAGGAAACTGATTCAGTTCCAACTAACACGACGTTGCAAACAAAACTGACATCACATAAAGTGGAAGAAGTATCGGTGAAATCTGAGAGTCAGAAGTCAAAAGCCACAACTCAGAGCACGAAAGCTGCAGATAGTCCTGCAGTGGTGCAAACAAATAATCCGCCGAAGGTTGAGACGAAGGTTACTGGTTCACCAAAAGCAAGTAAGAGGAAGTCCAGAGAATTAAAAGATTTGAAAGGAGTATCAACAACTTCGGATGGAGCGAGCAAGCCAAAAAGAAATCGAATCCAAACACAGCCCTATCAGAGTCCATTACCGGAAATTGCACTACTCGTGAAAAATTTAAACAAGCCTCCACCATCAAAAGCTCCTGACGACAAACTTATAGTGTTTTACAAGTAAATACATACATATTTTTAAAAATTTCATTGTAATATAGATACATATTAATAAGAAATTTAAGGTTTTGCCATAAATTTCCGTTCACAAATTTTTAATTTTATATTCGACTATAAACATAAGCAGTCGCAGTGGTGATATTATATGTATTAACTTTTACTGATATTCGTTACTAGAAATGAATTTTTGGCTGTGAGAAATGCGGAAGGGAGCTTTTATGTATGTCAAGCAATGCAGAATATATACAAATCAAGTAGGCGAATTCGTATACGTTGGCTTTCCCAAGATAAAAACAATGGCGAAATATATTCTCCAGATTTTTATGATTGCATAGGTAATCTTACGTAAAACTATTTTAATCTCAATTCTTGCTTGTATATCAGCAATATTTATACACTGTAGGTCAAACTCATTTATTGTTTCATTCTTTGAAATTTCAGATTTTGATTGTATATTGACGAACCTGAATTTGAACAAGATTGATAAAAACAAATTTCAGTTAACAAAGATAGAATTATTACGTACAGAAAATATTTTGAAAAGAGCAATTGATGTCGAGGCTGGTGTATCTGAGAAACCTCGTGTGACGGAAGAACACCCAGATGGACGTTAGTACTTTAACATTACTTGTACAACATCTTGAATCATTGAATAGATCGTATTATATGTTCCATTTCTATCCAAATAATAAAACTAATTTTAAGTTTTGCTAATAATAATTAATGTATTTGATTTTCTGCTAATTCGGTATTATCTGTTTATTATTTACATTGCTCAAGGATCATAAAAATGTTCTGTGCAATTGAAATTTTAATATCTTATCCACAGTTGACCTTTCACTTTACAAAGATGAGTCACAGTTAATGAAAAAACAAAGTCACAACTCGCACAAACAGAAGCAAAGTTTACGTAAGAAATCAAAACGAATTGAAAGCTCTTCCGAGGATGACGGTACCGAGGACGAATCGGGAAAGAAATCACCAAAATCGAGTCGTTCTAGAAAGCGATCGGTTAATAAAACATTGGCAATCGTAAAATCTGTTGCGAAGGGATCCAGTAGAGCAGAAAGAGCACTAAACAGAAATACAAAAACTTCTGGTCCTGAAGCCGGTACAGCTACCAACACCACTGCGACTACTACTACTACCACCACAGTAGCCACGTCCGTCACGGCAACAGGCACAAGTAAAAGTAATACTGAGGTTAAAAAAAATGAGAATAAAAAAAACGTGAAACAGCAGAATAATAACGACACGAGTGGAGTGCAAAGGACGAAACTGCGTGGTAAGAAGATTTGTTCTATAATTGATTATTATATTCGTAACTTTTAATCAGTGAATTTCAGTAAATGCGTACGATCTGATTTTCAGCATCAGCACAGAACACGCAACAAAGTAACAAGACAGCAGGACGTCCAAAGCGTACGGCAGCGACCGCGGGTACTGCATCGACCGAGGAACCAGCCCCACGAAAAAAGCCACGCGGGCGAGCATAAAATTAACGTAATTTACATGTATTTCTTATACTACATTTAGCAAGGAATCTGCACCGTAGGCAATATGTACACGTAGTACACTCTTTAAAAATTGCGATCGATTTTTAATGTAATATATATGATCTCAAGATTCTTATATCTCTATCAGATGCTGCATTATATTATAGTCCAACAAATGTGGGATCAATGATTTATATAAACTGCGCTACAAGTCGCATTTAAACGGAAAAAAGACTCAGAGAATTGTAAGAGTGATTTGTGATATCATAAAAAAAAATGTACATATCGTCTACGTTTCAGATTCTTACAGGTGAAAGAAAGTCACGTAACGCGTATGAAGAACGGTACCTTGGTTGAGTAATAACTATCTACAGGGTGTCACATGCTAACGCACTCTTGCAATAGTCTATTTTTGATGTTGTGAATGAACTGTACGTGATTCAGTTGAGTTTAATTGTACACTTTCCATTGGATATTATAGCTATGTACAAATATATATGTCTGGGGCTTGTAATGTACTCTATTGGAGAGATGAAGAAGAGCACAAAGGGGAATAGAGTACTGGAGAACAATCTGTGAATTATCGATCTCTAATGTATGGATCGGTAGATTTAGAAGTACAATATCTGTACATTATGCTGAATCCTTGCTGTTTAAAAACTACAAGTTGGTCCAGCGCCTATATTAAAGACAGGCAGAGAAGAAAAAAGTGCCCTCAATTGTAAATCCTTGTCCTGTTGTTGAATCTATAGATTCATGAGAAAAAAAAAGAAGAAAGATGAGAATAATCTTACGGCTGGAGGTGTAACGCGTTAACTGCAGTTTACTTTCGAATCATTTATGTTAATGATTTTA
>NW_017137815.1:590357-592244 GCF_001652005.2 Ceratina calcarata | reverse complement strand
CTGAATGAATTTATCTATGTATTATCTATTTTTTCAAAGATTATGGACAAAGTGTATATTTACTGAGACATAGACATATTATGATTTACACTTTACCAAATCGAAATTCGTATACATATTATAATCTAGTTTATAGTTTATATTTTGTGTCAAAATATGTATTATTGGGAATAGAAATTTGTGTCAATATTAAGAAGAGGGATTTGTAAGAAACATTTCATTACGATGTATATTGTACGAAGGTATCGAGGCGCGTATTTGTTTTTATACATTGCAATAATACAGCGATATACCTTATATACTTACTTTACGTAAGAATAAGTGGACACGAGATGAAGCTCTTGATTTTTAACGAACGAATGTTTTATCGTCTATATTAAGATTAAAATTATATACAACATTTTGATTTACAGCTTCAGTTTCTAAAGCAACGTGCACTTATCATTTATTGCATCGGCCGTTGAACATTGCACAAAGTCAAACGAGAGGATTGTTTCTCGACTCCATGATTTTATCTACGTATGTACATATAAAAATTAGGTAATCAAAATTGTGAAAAATGAATACAAAACTATGTGAGCATTTGGAGTATTGATGGTTAATGTATCTTATTCATTTGTTGATACCGTGTGCCGATTATGTCGCGTACAATGTCGACCGACGTAATTATAAAACTTTCCCCCTTGTTTCGACAGTCGCCCAGTTACATGTACGATGTACATATATTTCATAAATTTACGATGTTGAAGCAACATAAAGAATGCCTCTTAAATTAGGCATATCGACTTCTATTGAAAATATGATACGAGATATTATTATTATTATTATTATTATTATTATTATTATTATTATTATTATAATACATAGTTAGGGGCGGATTTAATTCTTGAGATTGGAGATGAATAAGATACCAATCCTATCATTGGTCCATTGCATATTGTATTTAAGATATACACATACATGTGTAAATTAAAAATAATACGCAAACGAACTGTATAAATTTAGTAAATGAAAGAAGGGGAAAACTAAAAAAAAAAAATTCTAACGAACGCGGCAACCGAGAAAATTTGCTTATATTGTTATCCGAGTTTGCTTTAAAAGCAATGTCAACTCTTCTGGAAATTAGTTGTATAATATCGATGATAATTCAGTGGACGGTGCAAATAAATACTGATTAAATATCATAATTAGCGTCGATGGAGATACAATGTAATATATAATAAATTTTCAAGATAAATTGCACTTTATTATTTCGATAAGGAAGATCGTTTGGAATGAATATGACTCTCGATATTCTTCTTGCGAGCCACTCGCGAGTCTCGAGGAGAGAACACACGTTATGTAGTACAGAGGAAATCAGTAGGAAACTGAATCGAAAACCAACGATCGCATTTGCGTGCGGGCTGATATTTGTTGAGGATGCTTAAAAAAAAAAATATCTATTAAAATCACGGACAACCGAAGTTTAAACGTAGACACTAGATAATTGACCATTAATAGTCACGACAGTCTATATTAATTTGTTAAAGGTAAAAAGGAAATGTTTATTCAAGCCAGAGTATGTCCAAATTCCGTGCTGTTATTGTCGTACGAATATTTAAATTCTCCCTTTCTTTTCTCCGTAATCATGTTTTCTAAACTAAGACTAAAAATCGTTATTCAAAATTTAAGAGCTAAATATACGTTTGCTATGGAAAGAAAAAGATATATGTAAAATTCAGAGTACAAATAGTTTGTCATGAAAGTATCAGATCTTTAGCCCTAAATTTGGGAAATACTGGTTTAAAGTGTTACGTTAAATAAGATCTCAACTACCTCGTGATACGACTTATTTCTGCAGTAATGTAAAAAATTGTATCTCTTATTTCTGATACGTATATGATTTAG
>NW_017137815.1:588010-588789 GCF_001652005.2 Ceratina calcarata | reverse complement strand
CACATTGTGCCGTTGCAATAAACGAACGAATGATTTAAAATAGAATGTATAAAAATGTAATACTTTAGATGTAGTATTTTTTTTATTAAAATTATTGTTCTTCAGAAATTAAACATCCCAGTTGCCAAACGCATAATTTTGTAATGATTCACTCAAGTGAGAAGAATACTAGCGGGGAAGTGTTGAGTGCCCGATTTTTTAACGATTTTCGAGAAACAGATAATTTGGGTCAGTTTGCGGTGCCAATTGTTTGCAATTTTTAAAAACAGTATTCCTCCGACAAGATCTGTCCTAAGGATATGTATACGCGCGCGAAATCTATTATTATTAGCCCTCACTTGACTTCTAAGCACTGCTTCGATCAATTTACAGCGTAATGTCCCTAATTAATCTGAATGTCACGATTGCATTCTAATTATGTAATAAGCACACATAAACCGTATTACGCGTATCGCATTCGAATAGACGTTTAAATCATTAAAATAAAAAGTGCATTCGTGCGATTATCTCTAAGTATGACTCTTGTGTAAGAACGAATATTTACATACATAGACGAAAAGTACAGCCCACATGCGAAGATATGTAAGTACTCGGGCCATACTTGAAACGCGTTTGCCAAAGGCCGCCTTTTCGCTTCGAGGTCGCGTAAATTAGCATCCATATTAGAAAACATTCGCAAATAGAGCCTATCTCTACTGTAAATCGACGGTATTCGAGTCTCAGTGGAAATTCAGTTATCGTTTCAATTAAAGAAGTGAATCGGATTTATATATATATAT
>NW_017137815.1:582764-587677 GCF_001652005.2 Ceratina calcarata | reverse complement strand
TTTAAGTCAATTGTTTTTTTTTTACAACGCAGATTATGAATAGTAAAGTAAATTCCACAAAAGGACGATTCACGCTTCTTATTGAATAACATGTTAAATAAAAATATGGCCTACTCAGTACCTAAAACGCGAGAAATTATTTTGACCCGGAGCAAAGTGATAGACAGAGGATGATGTTCGTATCGAGAACGTGTTTCAAGTAGAGAAGCCCGACTCTTTTGAGATTCATTTTTCTAGAAGTTATTCTATACAATTTACATGCGAACCCTATCGTTTAGAAACCGTTTGCAAGGAAATACCGACTAATTGTACAATTAATCATGAGAAACTCTACCCGTTGTACTGTATACCGTTTCCGTTTGCGTACGTTATTTCGGAAATTCTGTACGACTTCATTGAACCCGCAAAACTGTTTGCGTGGTTGGTGCAATCTATGTGTCCCTTGTGATTTTAAGTTCACGACGAATTGGAGAAAAATCAGCGTTTTACAAATAATAAAAGATATTGTGAGTTTGGTGACCGCAGTCGGTTTTTACTAGCTAACTCCCGAACAATTTTCAGGGTCTAGACGCGAGCAATCAAAGAGAGTACAGGACCAACAAAGTGAAAGAAATCTGTACAGAATACGCGGTGTTTTCAGAACAAAGGACACCGAATCCTGTGCGTCATGCCGATGAATACAGCCAATGTACTATTTGAGCGATTATTATAAAAAGTTAATTATGCACGAATAGTAGACATAATTAAAATAATAGAATACACGTACTGCATTAATAGCGTGTACGTGGTTCGTGTCAATTGAAAAATCGTGTTGAACGAATTCTAAATTAACTGAATGAGATAAACAACGATAACATACAGAAACGATAATTTAATTGACGTTGAATCATCTTCACGTCTCTTAGTTCGCATTAAATTCAACACATCATCCTTTGATGGCCACCGCCATTATCGCGTACGGGTCGTAAACGTGAAATATTACAAACAGCAGTTTCGTGACCCGTCAAATGATCGCGTCCGTGTTTCCGTGAACCAAGTTCGCCGCCTCTCGCTCGTGTCGTTGCCTCTCTAATACTCTAAATTAGAACCTCTCTGCTACGTCTCTAGCAGCTCAACCGAGAGAACCAGGCGCAAGGTTCCTCAAAGTCGCGCATGCACAAGGATTCGTCGAACCGAGGGCCAGGCGGTTCATTCAGAGCGGCTCGACCAAAAAAAGATCGTCGATCGGACGCGATACGGAAGGAACATGAATTTCACGGATACGGACATACATGTCCACGTGCTCGGTGTTGTACATATATCGGGAATAAAAAGCCACGAGCGGAACGAGAGTCGCTGTTAGTTGTGATGCGGATCACGGAGCATTATTTATTAATAGCAAAGAGCATTGGTGTGGCCAACGCAAGGGAGTGGCAGTGCCATGGTAAAGCGAGCGCGACAGCACACCAGATCGTGGAACGGATCTTCGGATCTTTTCGCCCCTTCCCCTTTCCCATCCAACCTCCCTCCCAGCGTCTGTCCTTTTCCCTTTCGCCTGCCGCTACCACGAGCCGTCTCTCTGTTTCCTATCCTCCTCTCTCTTCCTCGTTCGTCGCTGCGGACTCAATCGTTCCCTATCTTTTCCTTTGGCTCGTCGGACTCTCTTCTTCCACTCGTGCCGGCCTCTTCGTCCGACCGAAGGGCTCTTTCTCTCGGTCGCTCGCTCCATGTGTTCCACCTCGGTCCCTCTGTGTTTTTTCTCCCTTCCCCCGGCGCACAGCACGTCGCTCTCCGTGCAGCGCCATTCGTTCAGCGTTGCTCAAGCTTTCTCTTTCCGCTTCTCTTCCTTCTTACTCCGTGTCACGGCTACCTTTAACAGCTGGCTCGCTCTGTACATTGTCTCTGTCTGGCATGCTCTCGCCCGGCGAGCATTGTCGCACTCCCGCTCGTGAGACAGCACGCCGTTGTAGGAGAGTGGATGAACGCTTTGTCGGCGCCCGCGGCCGAGATCAAACGCGCCGACCGCTTCCTCCTTTCCCCTCACCCCCGCCGCGCGACTCGACCGGCCCGTAATCCAGCCGTGGCTCTCTGCTCTCTCTTTCCTCTCCGTCTCTCTCTGCCCCTTGTACAGCCGCCAAGCTACCCTCCCCTACCGACGAATCCATCCAGCAAAGGTACCCATAAACGCTCAGTCCCGGGCTGTTCTGGCCCTGATGAGAGAAAAATCTCTGACGGGTAGCAACCACACACGTACTTACGTACGTACATATGCACGTACGTACCGTACACGGCTAGCGCAGTACGAGTTTGTCGGTCGTTGATTAAGCATCCACGAGAAAATAGAACGGGAAACCCGGCGATAACGATGATTCCGCTTGAATGAACCCACCACCCCTCGCGCTCCACGGCTACTACATACGTGCAACGTATGTAGCTAGGGGATACACGCGCGAAAGGGACACGTTGGCTTGTCCGCGCCTAACATAGGGACGAGCTAATTTTCACGCAGGAGGATGAGGTGCCTTTAGTGTCCCCAGATGTTCGTAAATCTCGAAGGACGCTCCACTCGAGCATGTTAGATCGAATTCGGGAAGTAGAATCACAAATCGTGATTGGGTCGTACCGATGAGGTTTCAAAATTTCTCGCTGCTTCAAAATCAACATTGCATCAACTCAAAGCATTATTCATCGCTAAGCTTACTTTCCATTTTGAAGTCTAAATACAATACGACTTCGTTTACTTAGACACGGAGATTTAGCGTCATCTTGGTATTTCGGACTTTAGACGTGAAAACAATTCCTTAAAAGCATTCGGCGACTTTGAAACTTCTACGTATTGAAAAGTTTGCCTTGACTCTGACTGCGGGACGCATTCCGTCGGATTTTCTTCCAACTAGACGTGTGTTAGACCCGTAGAGCGAAACCGACGGACGCCGGAGTTGCCCGTTTCTCGGCACCGCTATTGCTGCTCTCTTGCCGCCGCTCCGCGGTTGCTGCTGATGTTGCTTCTGATGCTCGCGGCAAAACTGTATTATAGCCTTTCCTGTCGTATTCTCTCTCTCTCTCCTCTGTCGTTCGACGTCCTCCTTTACGCCGACCTCCGTATACCTTCCACGATACTTCGCGATAAATACTCGCGCCGCTCTTTTTACGCGTTACTGCCTAATTAGCGGAATTATAAGATCCGGTCGTGGACCTTCTTCCCTCTCTTAATTCGTGCTCCCCTTCCTCTCCTGTCGGATCGACAGAGAAAGAGAGAGATTGAAGGTTCCTAAAAGAGGTTCCCGACGATTTTAGAGTTTAGACGACAAATTTGCGAAAATCATTTTCAGGAAACAGAAACTGTTAATACAGATGAGTACTTGATTAGTACTAATTATAATGTGTACTACAAAATGTTTAATACGTATTCAAATGATTGCTCTTTTCAACATGCGAGAGATTTCCCTATACAGTTTCAACCTGGTCTAACGTTCTAATTCACGCGCACTTCCCCTTGCACGCGAGCGTCAAGTGGTGCGATGATAATGACCTTGCTACGGTGCGTTTTACGATATTTTTCTGACAGCAAAGAGCAACGATGGAAAGTTCGAATCAACGGTCTAATGTCACTACGTTCGCGAGAGATTGTGAAAAGCGGAAATCGATATCGGTAAAACATACACGCCTACGCGTAGTACATGAGTTGTTTGACGACTGACTACTGATAATTTCCTAAGTGCACCAGATATCGATACTGCGAAACTTTAGACGATGATGGTTAGACGATATGAGATCGTTATCTTTGACGTTCGAGTAGTTGATCAGGCCGAGTTCAAGTATTCATCGCTTGATATGGATAATTGATAGAACGATGAAGAAACAGTTAGGATAAGTGGTAATTAAATAAAATCATCAAATCTCTTCAGCGAAGTATATATGAATGAGTCTTCGATACTCGTATTAGATTTATACCATGCCAAGCTTGAACCTTAAGCTTAATCTAATATCCCCCTGACGTGTTTGACACATTATGTTCTTACGGCTACTAAAGAATGCAAGACAGCGCGAAATGTCAATTTTCTTTAATAGCACGACGGCATGCGCGGCAGCGCGCGATATACGCGCGTAACATTGCATAATAACGCAAACGAAACAGACGGCAAAGGCCGGCCGGACGACTGCATTCGAAGGCACGGGGACAAACCGAGCGGCAAGCGTCGGCGTTCTTCTTTAAAGTGCAGTCCCGTGCACTCCACGGCGGACGCAGATAGTAGGACAGTTCACTGAAAACAGTTTATTATTAATAGATGTATGCCTCTCGGTTTCCTGTGGTCGTGCGGTGCCGGCTTTATTTCGAGGCTAGTCTGTACCGAGTTTTTGAACCATACGTTTTATTCTCCTTGCTGCGTGGCCCTCCCACCCTCCTGCCCTTCTTGTAACCCCTCCCCGTGGGCCCTGGCCCGACCATTCCTTCCTCAGCCCCTGCTGAGTCGGTCGTCATTTTCCTTTTTGCCTCCTCCCCTCTACTCTTCTCTTAAAAACGAGACTCGCCACCGACTTTCCGACAAAGGAATAAAGAAAAGAAACAACTAGCCACGCTACGCGGTTGAGGATGGCACGGCGAACCGTAGCACAGCGCAGCACACCACGGCATAGCGTGGCATGGTGGGTAGAGACTTTCCGTACAGGGAGAGCAAGGGGGTACTTGCCGAACCAACAGCGTAGATACTCGGGGACGCTGGATCACGACACCTTTATTTTCTTTTCTATGTATTTTCCTTTTGCTGCATTTGTCTCATCTCCTAAAGTGCCTATCACATACAATCATGGGCTGGAACAATTTATGTCTTTTTCCTGCAATTGACTGATTTTTTTTTATAAAAAGACTCAATATTAATACGATAATCGTTTAATGGTGAAGAGTTAATGAACCGTTAAAATATTATTTAATA
>NW_017137815.1:575265-582243 GCF_001652005.2 Ceratina calcarata | reverse complement strand
GTTGAGGATGGCACGGCGAACCGTAGCACAGCGCAGCACACCACGGCATAGCGTGGCATGGTGGGTAGAGACTTTCCGTACAGGGAGAGCAAGGGGGTACTTGCCGAACCAACAGCGTAGATACTCGGGGACGCTGGATCACGACACCTTTATTTTCTTTTCTATGTATTTTCCTTTTGCTGCATTTGTCTCATCTCCTAAAGTGCCTATCACATACAATCATGGGCTGGAACAATTTATGTCTTTTTCCTGCAATTGACTGATTTTTTTTTATAAAAAGACTCAATATTAATACGATAATCGTTTAATGGTGAAGAGTTAATGAACCGTTAAAATATTATTTAATAAATTAATTAAATAAATTGATACAACTTGAATTAATTAGAAGTGCAATGCGTTACCATTATATGATGGCCGTGTGGGTATATGACGAACTGTTTTTCGTTAAAGTTCATTCATTACATTATGCTATCAAAGTCGACGCCTATGTTTCTTCTGAAACACCGCTAGGAGATAATAGCGTGCGGGTACAGTCTCCAAAAAGAGTATTTCTCATTTATCTCGTTGTGCTTTCACATCTGCGTGCTCCAACCTTGGGTAACCGAGAAACAAATAACAAAATGTTTAGGAAACGCGCACGCGAATAAGTATACATATGTACATATATGTTGCGTGTTTCAAAATGGTATTCAACTCCAGGAACGTGCATCGTTTCTGATTGTTTTCGCAATGATTGAAGTACTTTATATCGAGACGTTTGAAGTTACGAAAAACTGTAAAAGGGATGCACATTATAACCACTTGATTAGATTCATCCATTTCATCTGTACAAAATGTATTGCGGTGTGTCTGACGAATGACGCTCGATAAATGTTTTCGCCGGATTACTAATGCAAGTAACAGTAAATTTGGTATGCGTAACAAGATAACAACTAATTTCCATTATCTTCGGAAGGTCGTGACGCGAACCAAATAAGAAGACAGGAATGGACCTAAATATTTATCCACTGATTTGGGTTTGCCGCAACGGAAGGTACAGTAGTCGGTCGTGCGTCATTCCGACGAATTACGGGGATTCCTGCGATGATTTCGACGATGCGGTGCTACGATTTCGCCCGCAGGGACGATTCGGCGTCGGGTCCTTTCAAAGGGGGAGTCTTGTTTTTCCGAATCCTTTAAAAATGAGGCGACTTTCTCTGAAGGCGAATCGGGGCAACGTCCGCGCGCGCGGCAATCGCCGGCTGCAAAAATCCGGCGACGGGTTTGTTTTGCGCGTCCGCGATAATCAAAATCCCTTAGGAGGGTTCCCGCCGATTCCCTTTTTACGCATGCCGTCGGCCGTCGCGGCGTCGACATTTAGTGTCGTCGTAGACCACGTTGAACCATCATCGGCTTCCTTCAGAACCTCCCCAGACCAGACCCGTGCGAAGCTATCCTTCTTCCTTCGCCGCTCTCATAGACCTTCGCTGGACAAAAAGGAAAGAGAGGAAATGGGTAGAAAAGGAAAGTACGCACGCGATTTCGTACGAGGAAATGAGTACAAGGGTAAAAGGTAGAAGGGAGAGAGAGAGAGATGGGCTGAGTTATAGATGAAAAGGACGGAGAGAATATAGAGAATAGAAATAGGAAACATAGAGAAGGAAGTATACACGGGGAACGGATAGAAAGGAAGGTAGACGAAGATGAAATTACGCTGAAGAAGAAGGGAACGGATTTGAAGAGAGACGATAACTGCAAGAAGAAGTACATGAAACGGAGACGGATTAAAATGGAAGAGAGGGGATAAAAAGAGAGGAGCTGACCGAAAGCGGCAACTGGGAGGAGGCGAAAGAGAGACGGACGGAAAAGAGCGTGAATCGGAGGTTTCGAGCCGCGCCTCTTACCTTCAGGGCCCGTGTATCCACGGCTCGGCACTGTTGACGCAGCCCTATGGAGGGGGAAAGGGAATTACGGGGAACGTGGTTTAGGCAAGAACGATCGTCCGTAGTCGTAGTCGGGCCACGAGTCGAGCGATGTCGTGTCACCGAACGATCTCGTCGTGTTTCTTTTCACTTCCGTCGCTTTTACCTGGATTCAATTTGCGATACCGAGTGCCGTTCCTCTCGCGGCTAGTGCATGTGTGAATGAAAAATTCGCTGACAGTAGGAACGATAGCAAGCGAGCGCAAACGCTTTCGCCCATGCGTTTCGAAAGCACGATAAAGGAGAGATAGAAGCAACAAGATTGAGCTGGGTCGCCTTTCAGACTTCAAAACGCGTTGCACAACTTTGAAAAACACGTGTTGTTCGTTCGGTGCGTGCTGATCTACATCGTCGGGCGAAGAATCTTCGTACCAGGAGAGCATGAGGTTCGCGGGTGTGTGTTTGTTTCGCATTTTCTGTTTCTAGCAGTGCTCAAATACAGTGCCAACCCGTGCGTTCGGTTGAAATCGGGCACGGTACAAATGATCGTCAGGTGAAAAGTACAGTGCTCTTTCTATCCGAAGGAATTTCTTCGGAGTGTGACGTACGTTGTACAGCTTCGTCGTGACGTACGAGAGGAACGGGAAGAACAGTGGACGAGTTTGTAAACTAAAACAGAGACAAACTGGCGGAGCAAGAAGCCTGGAAGGAAAGTGTGCGCAGCGTTTGTGGATGCATGAGGGTCTCATGGCTACCGGATTCGTAAAGTGGTGGCGGGCAAGGTTCCTCGCTGGCTATAGACCCTTTTCTGGTAAGCGCTTCTATAATGTCTTCCTCTCTCTCCATTTCTCTCTGTCCGCACTGTCCCGTCTATCTTTATCTCGCACACTCTTCACCCGGTTTCCCTCAGTTTCCTATGTCTTTTTCTTCCTTTGTCATTCGCACGCGCCAGAGGAATCGATGTTGTCCTCGATTAAATCACAACAAACCGAGGTATGCACGTATCAGTACTGATTCATCTGTTCTGGATAGTCGGTCTGACTACAGGCGTGTTATATTTTGTACAAGGCGTGCGTTCCTCGATGCTGCTGCTGCTGCTGCAGTATGACAGAAGTGGATCCCACGTGGTGTTACGTCATGCTTGCATTTTTCTTACCCATTGATCTATAACCGTGCATCGTTGGCAATTTTTATGCCGCGTGATGTGACTGTAAAGTATCGGAAGTCATTCAGTTAAGAGTTTTGCTATTAAAATTACTCGAACGTAAAGCCCCTGCCTTTAATCTCATCGGATTCAGTTTGCTTGACAGACGCACATGGAGTTCCGAACATCTGAAAATAGACCGGAGGAGATTCACTGGATGATCGTGAAAATAAATTCATTACATAACGATGATAGTGTAAATCTCTGTTACAATCTGTTTCATGTAACAGCAATATGTATATCGTAGTCTATCGCCGATGTGTTAAACGACGAAAAAGCGAAACAAGTGAAGCAGAGGATATGTATAACTGTAAAGCTTAAAAGCTCACGGCTTCGTTTTATGGTTGCTTCCTCGTGCGTCGCGGGGCAAATTTTTAAACGAGTCGAGAACCGAGCGGTAAGAGCGGGATGATGGAAAGCTGTTGCGTCGGCAAATGATAAAAGTTACGAGCCGAGCAAACAGTAAGGGGTGATTTACAAAGAAGAAAGCAGAAGCCGTTTGTGTGTTCCCGCTCCCCCGTCGCTTTTCATTCAGGAGGGCGCAAAAGCGGTACGGTACACACGGCATAAACACACGCGTGCGCTGCTCGTTGATATACGGTGTAGTTGCACACAGACGCGAGTACTATGTAGTACGCGGCTCGCGTAGAGAAAAGAGGGTCGCGCGTCAAGGGGTTGAGCTTAGTTATCGAGACCTTGCAAGTTCGTTACATATATTAGTCCGGTGGTTAGATAAAATGCGTTTCGCGGCTATTCTTTATTTCTTCGATACCAGAACAAAGTTTGTTCTCCCTTCTGAATCTCTCTGTCTCTCTCTCTACCGGCTTTACTTTGTTTCCCCTCGTCTTCGTCTCGTTCTCGCCTTTCCATCGTTTTCTCCCTTGTCCTCTATCGCGTCGTCTATCCCGCTTCCTCTAGCTCTTTGTCTCCCTTTTTTCTCCCCCGGTGCGCTCAGTGTCTTGGGTCTTTAACGCTGGCCCCCACGAAAGAGTTACGGGCGTAATTACCACACGGCAGGTATCATTATACACGTATATGCGTCCGTTTCTTAATGCAGATACGATTATCCGGCTTTTTCTTCCCTTTTTCTTTCATTTTTTTCTTGTTTCTCTATTTTCGTTCTTTGTCGTACGTTCGGTCTTTGCTTTTCTTCCTACTCCTTCTTCATTCCCTCCTTTCTCGTTCCTCTTTCTACGCGCGTGTGCACGCGCATTCCTGCTCTCGTTGTTCCCTTTTTTTCTACGCTGGTCTTGAGTAATTGAAATTAGCGGCCGGCTTCGTTTATTACGCGTTTCGTATCGCTAATTATCGTTGCCCAGCGGCTCCCTTTGATGTGCCGACGTTTTTAAGTATATATTTTACTGGAATCACGCTGCACCGGCTTAATGACGTATCGCGCGAATTAAGATAAAAGCGGAGCCTCCGCCACGCCGCACCGCCGGAGCCGAAGACACCAACAGCGGTCGTAGAAGGGAAACGTGTAACCGGTGGCCAAAGCATTCGAAACATTCCGGAGTTACTCGGAACTCGAATAAGTATATGCCGCGAAACCCTTTTTATCGAAACCCTGATTATTCTTTATCATTCTCTTAGCATTTTGGCCGATTGCAAGCTGCGGCAGAATCGCTCCCGTTTAGGTATACATGCTTGTATTTATTTGTATGTTCGACGTAATACAAAGTAATATAATCTTTTAGTTTTTAAATTTGGGCAATAGAAATTCACAGATCATTGCTTAGAATAATGTGGATAATAAGAAAATAAAATAAAAACAGATTTTTATCAAACTCGTTTTCCCAGCTTTCGATACATCAGACATCCAAAATACAAAAAATCCTTTCAACAGCTTGGAACCGCGTGTGGCAAGATCTGCTAGATAAAATCTTGATTCCTTTAACTCTTGCGGATGGGAAAGAGACTCGCTTGAAATGTATTGCTCGCTATCGGTGTTTTACTGTGATTTTGCGGTTTATATCTTATCAGTTACTTTACCGTCGACAATTGTTTCACGAATCAACACCTTTTTGTTATTCACGTAACGAGCAACGTTTTGTCGTTCGATCGTTACATCTGTATATTAAATTGCATTTTGTTTTGCATACCAAGCTAGCCTCGTAAATGCATAATTGCTCGAGCCTGTTTAATGCATTCTGCCCGAGCAACCAGGAAGCACAGTCTCCTAACTGTTTTCTGATGCACTTCCTGCTACCGTTAAAAACCCGATCTTTCGATTTTCCCTTTTTCAAACGCGCCTCGCGCGTTACGACGTGTTTCATAGACGTTCGTTTATGCACGATGGTTGCGTAAAGGCATCTTTTGAACGTTTCATTTTGCAGAATGCTTTTACGCCGGCCGTCTGTCTAGGTACATACATAACGGTAAACGGCCGCGTAATGCGGACACATTAAAGATACATTATACTTCCTTCGGCGGTTCGTGTAAAACGCTTCTGAAATAAATGCTGGATATGGATGCATCCCCGTTCTCTTTGGTGTATAAACAGAACTTTCGTTAATTCGTCCGCTTGCTCGCCCGCTCGCAAATAATTTCGACTGAGCAATAGAGAGCGAATGCATTAAAGATAATCGCGCTTTTATACACGGGATCCGGCCTCTCTGTAATTACGAAACAGCAACCCTTTGATCTGTTATTTATGCGTTTAAACGCACCCCGCGACCATCAATATAATTCCTACACGCGTTTCCGTCCATTAAAATTTTTTCTTTTCGTTGCTCGATTTTTTAATTTCATTTCTATATTGTAAAAAAGAGTAATTTTTCCTAATGCCAATCAAAATAATCTCCAGTTATTGGAATCAGTATCAGAATATTTATTTTGGGGAAGGAATAGAATATTATTCTGTACGATTTTCAGAACAATATGTAGCTAAAAGTTAATACGCAGAAACATGATTGTGAAAATCGGTTTGTGTGATCTGTTGTGCTTATTTCTGGTAGTTCGAAGTTACATCCCCTTCAAAATAGTCCGAAAATACTTCCTACACTCCGTAACGAGTGGCACTCAGAAACTGACTATAAATACTGGCTTTACCGTGGCGGCTATTACTTTGATACCTTTGAGATTCTGACTTTTGTTTACGAGCGATGCCGTAGCTCAACCGTAGATAACAGTTTCATTCTCTTTGATGAGAACTTCATGCACGTGAAACAAGACTATGATGCAAAATATAACGAGCCACCGTAAAACGAGTAGCCACGGTCTGGCCTTATATTCACTGCGCTTCACTTTCGTACAATCCCTTTACCCTCCCATTTTGTTGTCTCAGTAAATATTTTCACGGTCTAATTTTTTCATCTTTATATACAAAACGTATACTCCACGTATTTGTGGAAAAGTGTAACGAATTTCTTTAATTAGCACAAATTAAAGGTAGAAAAAATTGTACGCAGCGTTAAACGTAATATGAAGAGGTATCATTCGCTATTACTAAAGAGTTAACATAAATTGGTTACAGTGGTTGGTAATACGGAAGGTAGCGATTCGGAAGAACTCCTTGCCGGTGTCTCGGCACCTCGTGGCGGTTCACCACCGGAATCCCAGCCAATTTTGTTAGAAACGGAGGCACCGCAGGTCGCGGTCGACGCTTCCACGAGCCCTACACCGGCCACCGGAAATGACGAGCAGCCGAGCGCTAGTACAACGAAGCAACTCAGTTTCGAGGTATTATTAACGCCCTAGCTTTCTAACAAATTAAAAAACCGTAATTAAGAAGATCCAAGCATGTTTATCATTTATAATCGTAAACTTACTTTTAAGGATGTATTGGCTATACAGTCAATCCGAAAAGTTTATGCACTTTAGAAACGCATTTTTTAAAAAGAAATCAGACTTCGGAAGAATATTGCTAATAAT
>NW_017137815.1:571586-574286 GCF_001652005.2 Ceratina calcarata | reverse complement strand
AAATATCGAAATTAGAAGAAGAATACACTATTTTTAATTATAGGAAATGCGTTTTTCTAAGGCACATAAACTTTTGGGATTGTATAGCCAATACATCCTTAAGTTATACTCTAACGAGTCTTTCAACTTCTAAACATCCAAAAACTGTTTTTGCTTATTTGGAATCGTTGAATTCTACGATAACGATTTTGAAACGAAACGTAATCCCTCGGCGCCTTTTATAGGAATTTGAATGCGACGTTTCGGTAGCAGAGGGTGACCGAAGACGGCAAGAATTCTCGTTCACCCTGTACGACTTCGACGGCCACGGAAAGATAACAAAGGACGACATAGCCGGCCTGGTCACTACCATTTACGATACTCTGGGTGCTTCCATCCAGGTACCACCGTGCGGCAGTAAGACGATTAAGGTGAAATTGACTGTGTCGCCGGACCAGAGAACCAGCCAGACACGATCCACCTCGACCGGCAACGGCAATGGCAACGGCAATGGCAACGGCGGTGGCGGTGGCGGAGGCGGAGGCGGCGGCGGCGGCGGCGGCGGCAGCTATTTAAACGCGTCTACAACGCAGCCGGCTCCGAACTTTTCCGGAAATTCGTCCTGCTGCCATTTGAAGCACGCGTCCTGCAACAACGCCGCTGCCCATACCGTCAGCGCAACACACGGTTTACGTAGAGTTCCTAGAAGGAGAAGGGTGCTACGACACCGTTGCCAGGTAAGATTGATGCCCCTTCCACGAGGCGAAGATCCGAGAGGCGCGAGGGTTTTTATGGTGCCGCCTCGTCCTCTTTCGTAACCCGACAATTCTAGAAGCTAGAGGCGGATTTATCATTCCTGCCTTTCGAGATTTATCGCTCGCGGTAGAACGGATTGTATCTCCCCCCTTTTTTTATTCGATTTTTTCTTCTTTCCTTTCATTGATGTTGAACAGATGTAAGGGTCCCAACGGATTGGCTTTTTGTTGTCACGGTGTAAGAATCTCTTCGCGAGTGAATGAAGCAGTCAGATACATATATTATCGGATAGAATTATTTCTCTGAAAACGGGAACATTTCGTTTTTGGGACGTAGCTATTTTAATATTACGTGTCCTAGTAAAATCATTGTATTTACACATACGGAAAATATTATTTTTATTAAATAAATTACAATAGTAAATATATATAGAATTTTCAAACATTTAATTTTGTAAACAATACAATAGATGATTTAAAATCGATATGAGAAAATATAATAATACGTTCGTACGTTCATTTCATTTTAGACCGAACAGAAGGAGGTGGATACCCATAGCGAGGATGACGGTGAAAACGCGCGAACGAATCGAATAAAGCAGGAGGAATTACGCAGAAGGGTGGGACCCGTGCCTCATTTACCGTCACCCTATTCCAATAGCTCCGAGGGTGATATTAGCGATGACAGTGACGTCTCCCCCGCAGTTTCCCCCTTGACGCCTCTCCTCACGACTAATCAACGAAAGCGTAGCGGTGCCCTACAAAGGCAACAGCTCTTGGAAATTATTCAGGCGAACATGGAGAAGAATAATCTCAGTTTTCATACGTCAAGGTACGTCGTCATTCGCGTTCAACCGCACAGAAAATCGTGACATTCTCTCTTTTAAAGGGAAAAGATGAAAGTATACTTAAATATCTCCATTCATCGTATATAATTTCAAGTATAGTTATTTTACGATATTCCTTCCTTTACTCTTATGGCGATGTGTTTGTTTATTCTTTTTATACACTTGCATAAATTTAAAAGTGTGTTTTTATTATAAACTTTTATTTAAAAAAAAACTACGGTGACTGTATTTTTAACTTAAAAAATAACCGGACAGAAATAACATTCATGTATACATATTCAGGAAACGGCATCAGAACGAGCAAATGCGTGTACCATCGCAGACGCCGAACGTCGATTCTTCCCCGCACTACAACCAAGACTGTCGCTCACCGGAATCCCGGCCCGCAGCTACGACTTATCACAAGCCGAACCGGGAAAAGCCTCAAGGCTTCACATCGTTCTCTAAGCTACCTGCTAAATCACGGGGGAATCTGAGAAAAACGCGAACGCAGTACGGACTTCAAAGGAACAACACCACTGTGCAACCTCCCCGGGCGTACGTTCAGCCTCAAGTTCTACCGAGAACCGTGATCAGCCCAAACGGACCGTACGCGGAGCAGCAAACTACCACTGCCACTCCTAACGCAAACAGGAACGGCGCCAACCTGATAGCGAATAATCAACACACGATCAATCAAACGCCGCCGAGCAATCATAACGTTCAACGTAATGAAACGGCGCAGTTCGGCCAAACGCAGCAGAGCGGTAAGTCGAGCAAGAAACACCAGCTGAAGCACGCGACCAGGGAACAGGACCACGCCAGAGCCATGGTTCAGGTCGTGCGCTGGCTGGAAAGGGAGTTCTCGCAGAACGCGGCTGCGAGCTCCGGTCGCAAGCACGTACACGAGCACATTCATCATCATTATCATCATTACCACACGGAGGCGCTTGTCTGATTCGTTCCTCGTTCGAGGAATATCTGCGCGAGTATAACTAGATGCTTCGGCGATTGCGTTAATCCTCGAACGACTGAATGGAATCTGACCGGTCTCTGGTATTCGTTCAGAGATTTTTGTCTTATCGCTGGCTGTCTGAGATCTGTCAATTGATTTTATATAAAAGATTAGTAATTTATAC
>NW_017137815.1:545500-571047 GCF_001652005.2 Ceratina calcarata | reverse complement strand
TTTTGAAGATGCATTCATTCATATATTTTAATCAATTAGTTTTTACATCTTTTGATCTTCAGGAATCTTAGAGAAGAAACATTAAAAGATATTTGCAAACGAAAGAAATTATAATTCATTTTGCATACTGAAATAGTTACTGCCCGACATTATCCTTTTTAGAAAGAAATTATCGACCCCGAGTTGAACGTAGTAAATGTATAACGTACCAAAGCCGATTTTTTCAAATGACGAATCACACTGCTTAGGACAGACATTGATATCACAATATATTATAATATCGAGAAGTTTTATTCTTGAGAAATGTAATCGTGTTCATCTTATCCTGTAGAGATTGTTAGTTATTTATCCTGCGGTATAGATCAATCTTCTTCTTCCATGTCCCTTCCGGATTTCCCACGGTAAACGAAACCATGATTAATGTTAGAAAGTATATATTGCGAATAGTATTTTCAAATGAGATCTAAGATGATATACCAATGATCTATTGCTATACCGAAGTGCTTACTACGAAGGTTGTTATTTCTCAGATCTTTACGGTGTTCTTATCTACACTGATGCTCTACATTTATTTATATTCATATATAGTATATACGCGCGAAAAAATCGATCGTTCTATGTACATAGACATTCAAAATAATCGAGCTCGTCAATGTCAACAATAAATCTTTACAAATGTTCTGTACAGAATTTATTAACTTTGGTGATGTTTAGTAGGAATAAAACTGTTTTCATTTTTCCTACGATTCTAATTTGTTTAGTACAAAATTTAACACCATCCGTTTTACTTTACACATTTATTTGTCTTCAATCTGAACGTAGAAATTATATTTTATTGTCAAAGGAAATGAAAATTTTACAATTTTCTCGATCTATTTAAAATAAATCTAATTACTGATGTTACTTAGGAGAACAGTATTAGTACATAACAATAACGACGTTAATCCCTACACAGTTTTCTAGATTATTACAGCGCAAAAGTCGATGGGTGCTTCATATTCCAACGAATACAATAGTACATAATATACGTATATCCTATAATGACGTTAATCATTATTTCATACTAGTTTCTGCAATATTTTTCGACAATATAAGAAAGTATTAAGGTAATCTTAACTGTATACATGAAGACTATTACAGATTCATGTTCGATTTCGTTGACCCTATTCTCTATTACCTAATTTTTATTTGATTTTGTGATTTGTTAACAATGTATCCGAAAATTATTACATATATAAATCCTAAACCTTTTCGAATAGTTACGATTGCCACAATAACTAAAATTTAAGGATAAAATTGGACCGAGAGATGACTGTAATGTCAAGAATTAAATGATGGGAGTGTTATGTATACGTAATTTTTTAAACTTAATACCGAATACAAGTAACGTTTTGTATAGCGGAAAAAAGTATGTAAACATGAAAAATATTATAGACTTATTAAAGAGTGCCTTGTTATATCTCTGTTATCACGCATTGATTAAAAGAATCTCGTTTTACAAAAGCACTGTTTGAAATTCCACGGAATCGCACGGCTACAATGATTTTCTACCGGTACCATCGGCGTACGATGATGTACCTTTTTTTTATTACGTTTTTCGAAAATGTACGATGCTTATGATCTAAACAACTAGAATCGTTACGGATATTTTTGTATCGGAGTAACGCTCGGGGAGGAGAAGATTACATTTACAATATTTATTAATTACCATAAGACTTACCATACTAACAGTACGATTAGACACGGCGACGATTGCTACTTTGTACATTTATGTAATAAGTCTTGGACGGTGGTGCTGTTCACAGACATGTAATTTTATATCGAACTTTGTAACCATTGTAGATATTTTGTGTAATGTATTTTTTATTGATATTTATTAAAAACACATTTTGATACTACATTAACGGAATTCATCTTGGAATTCCTCTTACTAGTGTTCCATAATGCAGACCAATAAAGTCTCAAAGTTATTTTCATTTCTTTATACGCATTTACCTTCTTTCAAGAAATCCTCTTGCACCATAAAATTCCTCTTCCAACGTAAAATTAATATGAAGTTATAAACTGAAATAGTTTTTTGGAAAATACTATAGGACATTATTTGTAGTTGACGATTATAACTAAAAATTCTGTATGAACCATTTTTCACTAGCGTCGATAGTTTTACTTCGTTTTATGAAAGACAATTTTCATTAAAATTCCATAAAGTGGGGCCGGATTAGAATTTGAATTCGAAGCTTATGCCGCTAGGTGGCGAATAGCTAATCGACGTAACTCACGCGCAGTCTCGCAGATCCGTCCAGTAAGATAAAGCCAGTACGAGAATACAGTGAGGACAGTAACTATGCTTTACAGGTTATATTTATTTAATTTCACTTAAAAAGCAGTAAAGGTATTGAAATAAGTGGAGAAACAAATAAAATGTCACAACAAGCCGCGCTAGTACAGACTACTAGCGCAGGTTCTGACATGACACCTGTGCTCGGTAGTATACAGTCAATCGGACCTAATACACAGACAACGTCTACTGTACCGAATATACAAAGTGGTAACACAGGAGTACAAATAATACAGCCGCAGACACAGTCTCAACAAACGCAATTCGTATCGCAACCTCCGAAACAGCAGCCGGTACAACAATCAGCGGCTCAACAGCAACAGCAGCAGCAGCAGCAGTCACAACAACAGCAAAGTTCCTTCAATGATTTTCCACAGGTACATTTCAAAAATAAACTTAATTTTCTTTCATTCTCCGTGTTGTTTCAATTACAGTTTTTGACTAAAACGCGATTACAAGATCTCGTGAAAGAGGTAGATCCTACGGAACAGTTGGACGAAGAGGTTGAGGAAATGCTGTTGCAGTTGGCAGATGATTTTGTAGAAACGACTGTGAATGCAGCATGTTTGTTAGCTAAACACCGTCATGCAAATACTGTGGAAGTAAAGGATGTACAACTGCACTTGGGTAAACTATAATTAATCTGGAAAATCATTTGATGAAATGTATCTAGATGTGTACTTAGATGGATTGTTTCATATTTTAGAAAGAAATTGGAATATGTGGATTCCTGGCTTTGGCACAGATGAAGTACGCCCGTATAAACGTGCAACAGTCACAGAGGCTCATAAACAAAGATTGGCACTTATACGAAAATCAATCAAAAAATATTAGTCTTCCTGTACATTTCAGTCTACGTTATTACTTTTTATAATCATTAACTGACAATTCTTTTATATTTACACAATAGTTTATATATATGTAATTAATACTTTTCAATGGAGAATTATAAATCATATATAATTTTTTCAATATACATAAAAAGAATTGAACAAACAAAAAATGCGATTAATGAAGAAAGTTACTCGAATCTAATGTGAATAATTATTATTAGATAATTGCGATACTATGTATATAAATATATGTATGAAAATATTTTGCAGTTTTCATTATATATCACATGAGATAATTTCCGTTACTTTATAAGTTTTATGCAATTTCATTTGAAGAAACGAAAATTTCTGTTAAGATAAGTATTTATTATAGCATATTGCAAGGAATAAAGTTTCTATATGCGGGAACAGAAAATTGGAATTTAGAAATATTTCAAACAGACCGTGTAATATTTGCGACATACTTTAACCTGAAATAGAAGCGTGCGATATAGAATAAATTCTAAATCGCACGATATTATGAGTTTAACACGTTAAAACGTAGGAATTCTATAAAGAGCAATTATTTGGGCATTATCCAATTCTAATTCCAATTATAATATTGTAACAAACGTAGAATATTCGGATCGCGGATATTGGTAGAACGATAAGGTAAGCTAAAGGAGAACTAATATAGACGAATATAAAGTAATCAATAAAATTAATACTAAACATTGCTAGAGGCTAGAAGCAATTTAATATAGCGCTTAGTTTGATCCTATAAGTGAAAAGATTATATTTGAATATGACTTCGTTTGACTTACGGGATTTAAAAAATAAATCTTCATCCAAGTTTCGTGAGTATAACGAGCACGCGAAGCACGCGAAGCACTGCTTGAAAGATGGGACCGTAAACAAACGTTAGTTCCACGCTGCTCAATGAAACTTCTAATTTAACTTACGCTGCGATGACTAATTTCACATCAATACTTATAACAGCAGGAAGATTCTGTTACTAATGACACAAATAACAATTCAAACGACAAATGAACTTTGTGTGGAAACGTAACGTACGTTGAGGTTCACAAATGATTTTGACGGAAGGTGAGTAAGCATCGTAATCCTACGCAGCATGATTTCACCTCATCATAAAATTAATTCTTACGTCATTAGATTTTATCTTATATTATATATCGAAATAAAATTGTATTAAACATAACCCTCGTTGTCATTTTCGCATGAGTATCAATGATCCTTGTTGAATTAAAAATGTTGACACAATGTCACGATTTTCCTATCGAAATTCTAATGGTCGTGGTGTATTGTTCGCAGACTTCTGCTGAAGCAACTGTCCGTCGCAATGCCGGGTAAAATAAAAGTGAAAATACTGGCAGGTCGCAACCTGCCAGTCATGGATCGTTCTGGCGATACCACGGATGCGTACGTTGAATTAAAATTTGGCAATACAACATTTAAAACGGATGTATGTAGGAAATCGCTGAATCCCCAATGGAACTCGGAATGGTACAGATTCGAGGTAGACGATTCCGAGTTGCAAGATGAACCACTACAGATTCGATTGATGGACCACGATACTTATTCCGCGAACGACGCGATAGGCAAAGTTTATATAAATTTGAATCCTTTATTGTTACCGGGTGTGCCACCCACTGTGAAAAATATCTGGACCCTGGAGGCTGCTCTGAATACCAATACCGGGTCTCAGAGTGGTACGTGTTTAATCTTTATACCAGACAATATTGAAGCAAGCTCAACAGTTAGTCTCTTCCAGGTTCTGTCATGACTGGATGGATACCAGTGTATGACACGATGCATGGAATCCGTGGTGAAGTCAATATCATTGTTAAAGTTGAACTCTTCTCAGATTTTAACAAATTCAGACAATCCTCTTGCGGAGTACAATTTTTTTATTGTAACTATACGAAACATCAATGGAACGTTGCATTCGCTTTTATACCTGGTGTACAAAATAATGTTTTCCTTTTAGCGCCAAATATACCTTACGGATATCATACTCAAACTATACATGGATTCGTAGAAGAGCTAGTTGTCAGCGACGATCCTGAATATAAATGGATTGATAAGATAAGGACGCCGAGGGCCTCGAATGAGGCAAGGCAAACATTATTTTTTAAACTGAGCGGTGAAGTGCAAAGGAAGATTGGTCTGAAGGCCTTAGATCTCGGTGGAAACGCAGTTATTGGGTAAATCATATATAATGCTCAAAGATATTAATAGAAAGCGATTGTTATACTATATCTTCGTAATTAGGTACTTACAAAATTTTGACCTGGAAGGTGAATCTGGTATCGTGGCTAGAGGTATAGGTACTGCTGTTACCCTTGTAAAACTGCAAGATACGTTAAATGTTCTGTCTGACAATATAGAAGAGTAAGTGCATTAAGTATTTATTGCGTTGCATTTAGTGTAATTTGTCCTAGGCGAGTTTTCCATTAATTCTCTCCTACACTTTACGTTCTTGTACTTTAAAGTAAGTGCTTCCCTTATAACATCAGTAATGCTGAATATATTAAGGTTTTGTGTTGTGAATTACAATGCTGTTTATTTAATCTGATTAATGAAGTTTACTTTGTCGCATAATTTTGTTTGTAAAATAGAATTCTTTTATATTGCTCGTCATTAATTAAATGCATGTAAGAAATGTTTGAATATTATTTATATAAACACAGGAGTATTTAGTACCGTTTTCTTTGATCTTACAAATAATTTATGCACTAATATGCATTTATTGTTCTATTTCCAAACGGCTCAAAGTTCGATGCGTTTGTGTACAAAATGCAAAACAATTGACAATAATGTGTCATTTACAATTGAACATTGACGCAAGTGCATTAGATCTTATTTCTATACAGTGGGTGTCCTATTTCTCCGATAGCGTTACTTTAAAAGTAAATAAATAAATAAACGTTATATAAATAATAGGCGATTTGTCTCTATATCTCGCTTACGTATAATTTAGTACTTACTTTGATAAAAGGGAACTCCGTTCGCCAGTGCAAAGAAAGACTATAAAGAATTATCTCTTTTTCGAATTTTCTAACCAGAGTATCATTTTTCTAGGACACTCGGTATGTAGACGCTAGATCGAGGTCTGATGCGCGTGCATTAAAAAGCCAGGAAGAAGTGTGCGTAGAAAACGGGACACTGGAATTTACTAGGTATGCCACACGCGCATCCAACTTTGATCGTTAATGATACGAATGATTGAATCAATACCCGATGAAATTCAAAACACTCGAACTAATTAGGTCTTTTTCTCTTTATCCACCTGCATGGCTACGTAGGGCATTATTTTCACAGCACAAAACACAAAGGGAACGCACAGGACTCGATGAGAGTATGCCGATGTATACCGTCACTCCTACGCACATGTCCGATCCTGTTTTCGCAGGAATCACGCGCATAAGGGACAACCTTCCGCATCATTCAAAAGTCTGCCGAAGTCCTCGGAGAACCATAAAAAAGTTTGAATGTCCGTGCCGCGAGTTAGGTGTCGTCAAGTCGAATGAAACTTCGACGGATAGTCTGAAAAGAGCTATGGTCTCTTACCCGACTTTGACCGAGTCGGTTGTACAAGACGCGTCTGTGAGAATGATGTTGGCTCTAGAAGACGAAAGGGGCGAGAGCAGAAAATATCATAGCGTACGTAGGAATTTAAGAAGGTTGTTCAGCTCGAGCGACTCGGGAAGCAATCCTCGTTTAAGCAGTTCGGCTAGGTCTTCCGTCACGAGCATACAATATCCAACAAAAGAAAAATTATTTAAAGATAATAAAACGACGAGCGGTATTGCTGCTCTTTTGATTAAGTCTATTCATGTTGTTCCTTTGGAAGATCTTACTGAAGACCATGAGACAGGAAGTCTGGAAGTTGTTTCCACAACTAATGCTGAAAACGAAGACGAGTACATCAATCAAGAAGATGAGAAGAATGATCTGGAAGATGAGATTCGTGTCGCAACGCCAAAATCACAAACGAAGAAGGAACACGACTCCTCGTTCGAAGAAAATACACCCAGTTCGAATGGTTTTAGCGATGAGTCTTCGCTCGCTAGTTACAATATCTTGAGCGATTCAAAATTTTCAACGGATGAGGAATTGGATCCAAGATTCGCGAGGAAACTTCGCAGATCCGATACTTACCCCCCGTTGAAGAAAAGAGCGTCACAGATAAAGCCGATACTGAGAACTGATAGCGATACGTGTCCCCTTCACGAATTAAGTACATCACCTCCTCTAGTTAAATGTCTATCAACGAATCAGATATCTACGTTGAATTTAGAATGTGCAGCGAGTTCGAACACTGAGACTAATTTTGCTGAGATTGATAAAAATGCGGACATTTTGCAAGATCATCAAAATGTTGATGACCCTCAAGCTCTCAGTCCTTCAACCACGACAGATACTCCAACGGAACTTGATTCTCCAGTTATCGATACTACAAAAGGAATAATTATTTCTGTTGTCGATTATGAAAAGCAACACGATGGGATTGCAATAGTAGAGGAATATACTTTAACTGATACTGATAATGCGAAAGATGACAAAATATCTTGTGCCGATGATTTTGAAGTATCTGTTTCCGCGTATTCTTTATTGCATTGCGAGAGTGATGCCGAAAGTAAAGACAGGACGACGCACAGATGGAGAGATAGAAGATACCCATCCATGATCGAAGAGGAAGACGAATACACAATGAGAGATTCCTTCAAAGACAAGCAATTTAGTGAAAGACTGGAGGATCGTGATATATTAAAATCGAGTTTATCGGTACAGTCTTTGACATCATTACAACAATATCGACTTCCTGTCGATGCGAAAGGAAATATCAGTAGTAAACTAACTTCGGATACAATGTCTAAAACTTCGTCCAGTGTCGAAAGTTTGTTACAATCTTCAGGAAATGAAATATTCGACGTCGTGCATAAAAATAGGCAACGTCGTATGATGGACTTGATGAGAATAATCGACACGAAAATGATGGTTCATCAGCAACATACCAATAAACCCAGAAGGAAGAAACGAAATAAAAATCCCAAGGAAATACAAAGGAATATACACAATCAGTTCTTAAAGAAACGGACGCACGGCTATAGACATGGAAGACTTATGCGCGTTTCCTCGTTCTCCAAGGATTTCCATTTGAACGAATCCACGCCCACGTTGTTTACACCAGATACCTCTTCCTACAATTCCTCTCTCGAGAGCATAATCACTCACGACACGTTGATTCTGTCACATTTAAGTAAATCAACCGGGTTCGTCACCAAAAGATCTACAGCGGATTCAGGGTCGCGCGAATTCACCGCGAAAGAATTAACACTCGACGCTCGAAGCATTGATTCGTTTAAAGACGATAGCAATGTCATAGAAATGAAGGAACTAAAGATAAACGATACTAACCGTTCATCACCTGCATCTGTAGATCATTCGGTACACGAGAATCATAGCATTTGTAATATAAAAGAAGATCAAGACGAATTAACTAATAGTACTAACACTGCTAATATGACTTACAATTCGTGTGTGTCCCGTCCTTCCCCCGATCGTAGGCAACAAGACGAGGCTTCATTAAGCCCACCTTACCCACTTCCGGTTGTTTCTCCTATGGTCTCAAAAGTATGCCAGTTACCAGCGACCAAGGCCCAACCCACTGCTTCGTTGCATCGGAGATCTAGCGATTCCGATCTGAGCATTACTCCGAAGGGTGAGCTTTTTTTAATTGAATCATACGGAAATGAACTTTCATCATACGAGACATGTAAAATTTTGTTGCATCGGACAGGAAACTCGTTCGGTGCGAATGATAGATCGATGACTGGCTTACTAAAAACTTCGACTGCTATGATAAGGACTATGAATCAGGATGCATTTGATATGTTGGAGTATCCGTTCATCACGATGCAGCAATATCCGCCAGGATTTATTTTGCATCTCGGTAGGCGCATTAACTTTCTATTCCGCTTTAGGCGAAAACGAAATATCGTTGCAAAGTTTAATATTTGTAAAATGTATACCTTGAGACAGGTGGTCTTGTGAGCTCTAGATCGGTAAAACTTTTGGAGAGGATTAGTAACTTGGAAGAACCGGAGAGTCGCGATGCTTGGTGGAAGGAAGTCAGAATGGAAGTTCGTTCGCACGCCAGAGCGTTAGCATGCAACGTGGTTATCGGTTACAAGGAAGAAACTAGCATTTGGTAAGAATTCGAAACAGTGCAATAATCACTGAAGAAGTTTAGAGAGAAACGATGAAAACGACATTGTTATTCTTTTCTAGCGACGACGTCTGCGTGTTGAATGCATACGGCACAGCAGCGGTGATCAATCTTCATAACTCAAGTCAGGATGCGGACAGTGTCTTCATGGGTAAAGGACAATCAGGGTCAGGGGAAACGGAACGCGATAAAGTTCAACAAAGGACAGTACCCGTGAAAGTGGAGAAAAGCGATACGGATATGCCCTTGCCGACTACGGTTCAAACGGGTAAAGTGAGACACACCTCGGAGAGTAGAGATCACGAGGTTCAATATCAGAGTAAATGCAGTCTCTGTCATTTGCCGTACAACGAAGCGAGCGTTCCGTTTCGCGTGAACGTCTCAAAATGTGCAATATGCAAACGCGCCCGGGTACCAGACGTGATGTTCACTACGATAGAATTGCCGGAGAACCTTACGACTACCGGTCGAGGATGTATCATTCAAGCCACTACGTGCAAGGCGAAGAAAGACCTCAGGGGAGAGCTTAATGCCAAGGAGATATCCGATTGCTTGCCATTTTTAGAATACGAACTACATAGTTTATTGTTGAACAAATTAAGAGTCAAGGGAATGAACGCGATATTTGGATTAAAGCTGCAAGTTTCTGTTGGAGAACGATTGATCATTGGTATGGCCGTTGGTACAGCAGTGTTCTTGACCGCGTTACCCACGCCTACTATACCACAAATCGCCTCTGGAAATTCCTGGCACAAGGAGGAACAATTAGCTGAGATTCAGAAGACTTTGGTAGAGACTGTTAAGCAGAACAGGGAATTTTATAAGCTGAAACCTGTTGGGGTAAATAAATCTAATTAATTGCGTTTTTTTATAGGGAGTTATTCAGCGGTTCATCTGTTGCAGGATGTTGAAAATGGACGAGTTACAACTTCGGACACCGACGAATCGGACGATGATTTACCTGACATAGATTTTAGCGTAGGTCCGAGGGACACGTGCGTCTTAGAAGTGGACGACATCGAAGACATGGATAGAATATCGTTATTAATGGACGATAGACCTCCGGAAGATTTTCATGTAGTAAATACTCAAATGATTCCTGGGTTAGACGACTTAGAAATTGTAAGGAATCTACAGATGTTCACGCAAATATCAAGGACGAAAATCCCTGCTGGGCAATTCGCATCGATGCCTTCGAAATATTTTGCCAAATTACTGCAGGTAATTACAGCGATTATTGCTTGTAACAAAGCGTGTTACCATTTCAATAAATATCTATTTTTATCGATTTCTTATTGCAGTCTGTATATTTTAAATTGAGGCGCATGATTCCGTGTGCGTTATGCGATATGCAATTCAAATTGGCACTTCCCGAACCAGATGAAATACAGTTTACCGTAATCGGCATGGCTCTCGGGCTAGGAGATCCCGTGAAAGTGAACAAGTCGTGTAAGAAGAAATTGATAACTCATTCCGCGAGTAAAGACCAAGTTAAGAGATCAGGTAAATCTTTTGATTTATCAATAACTATGTAACGCACTTGAGATATTTAATTGGATATTTCATGCTCAGACGATTCTGACATGATATTTAATCTCGATGTGGATCACGCTGAGCTCTCGTCGGACAATGCATCCAGCAGCAATATGAACACCGCTGTTCTTACCAATACCGTATGGAAGTCTCGACCTCGATCACCATTGCGATCCAAGGTTCACGCAATACATAGACATAAACATGTAAGTATTTAAATAAATTTTCTATGGTAATTAATATTATTATACAGACCTCCACTTAATTGTAATTGATTATTACAGGTGCCTTTAAAGGGAAGATACGGTGTAGATATAACGCCTCTCTCTTATCTACCAGGTGGCCGCATAGAAAGATATCTAGGAAATTTAAATTTCTTCTTCATTCGTGAAAGCACGTCTATCAGAGAAGTTCGTATCTGAAGACATACTTAACAGTTAAATAATAATAAAAATGACTGTTAACTAAAATTATCATATGCAATTTTCTTTTTTCGTAGAACGGTGGTTTAAGCGGGTTTACTCATAGCTTCGTGACAGAGGTCTTAGCGATTGTTCGTGCACACATCACCGCTTTAGGAGGCAACGCGATGGTAGCATTTTTCATGAGCAAATGCGTGCTTCTTCACAGTCCGCATAAGAATCAAGTACGTATAATAAATGACGCACTATTTGATAATATTAATTAATGACAGAGCATAAGAGTGAGAATAAATTTTTAGGGCCAGTGTTTGATAAACGTCGGCGGCGATGTAGTGTCCGTCTCGTATTTCGCGGACGAGAAGCACTGTGGAGCCACAAATTGCTGACCCCAAGCACCGCACTCGGCGCCTCCATAGCTGCACCCGTACTCCGAGAAGCAACGTCGATGGTTCGACTTCTCGTTCATCGACGAGCTACGCTAGCCTCCTGTTACAGCGACAAAACCCATCGCTCTGTGATAGAATTAGAACTTGTAAATAATACAAATCCTTAGCATATAAGTGCAGCGTTGCAATCAGAACGAAATAGACGAGTTTGTATTTCTTGCGAAGAAACGGCTTTCAAAGACGAAGCTCGTGTCACAGAACGCACATACCCCCGGGAGCACAGTTCGACGATTAGGTGCCTTCAGAATTGTACATAGAGTTTGCGGACAAATTTTTTCAATCCACCAACGAAGTAGTGAGTTATTTGTTGCTGCTGTAGGCAAACTGTATAATTCTGAATAAGGTATGATAATTTCTTTCTCAAGCGTAACATCCGAGTTCCGAGACAGCTTCGTGTATAGCGATCGATGTTAATGCGAGTATGTAAATGTTTTGCTCACGGCCAGCGAGTGAAATCGGTGTCGACGGCCCGTGAAGAATAAATCTGCCGGTAAAGGTTGAACAAGTTGTTTCTAATTCTGTAGATATTGGAATAACAAAAAATTGTACAAGCGCTATCCGCTGCGATGAACAAGCGTTCGAATTATCTCGCGACTTTCCGTCTCTTTCAAGAATACGTTTCCTCAGGTATCCGAGCTGAGTAACATATAACGAGAATTAGATCGTTCGGTAAAGTACTCCTTACGAAGTGTCATGCACATTTGGATCGTTATGCATGCGTTTATAAATCCTTTACGTCCTATCGTTATCTATCCATTTGAAATTAATTTCAATAAACGCTTAACACGCGAAATCTACGCCACGCAGTGAATGTGCATTGTAAAATGAGTTTGCGTTTTATTTTTACACTCCTTCTCTGTTACAGTGTGATTGAATAAAATTATTTTCTATTTCAATCTTTCATAAAGCTTTTATATTGAAACAACACGAAGTCATTAAGGGAACGAACATGATCGATATAATTTTTACTTTTTTCTTATGATTATAACATTATTCCATGACGCTGAATGCCTGTAAATTCGCAGGATGAAATTTAAAAGGAAATTCTGCTTCTTCAGATAAAAATCTAAATTAGTGTTCAGTAATCCAGGTTGTTGCTGCTTTCACTATAGAATTTATTTGCAAAGGATAGGAGAGGAGGAATCTCTTTTTTTTTAAAGCAGATATCTAGAAGAATGAAGAAGCCGCGCTAATAATATGTGGCAATTCTAATTAGACATTCGATAACGAGGGGAAACGCAAGTAGAATCATTTTGAAATGGATCTGCAAATATGTTTTTTACAGACGTCATCCGCCACGACGTTTAACGACGTCTTCCGAAGCGCAGAAAAACGTGGTCGACGTCCTGCCGCTTAACGCCACTGTCTAGTAACGGGAGGCTCTCGTGAAAACCTGTAAATTACAATATCGTTTTAAAAAGGCATCCTTGTCTTGTTGGGAAGTAAAGTTTAAAATTACTAACAGAACATCTGAAGTTGTAATTAATTTTCCAATTGTTAAAAAGAACGAACGAATGTTTCTTGTAAATTATTTTTTAACGTTGTACCCGTTATGTGATTCTCCTTGTCGTCGATGTAGCTTTCCATTTCTGAGCCCAGTTCGTATATCCTGGACAGAGCGGCGCAAACTTTGCGGATCCTGGGAGGAAGATCGTCCAGGAAGCCGGGGTTGCATTGCGACGGCAAAGCCGCCGACGCGTTGTTGCAGAACATTGCCATGGTCGTCATCGATAAGAGGATCACGATTGTTGAGCCCATCATTCTTAAAAAGAAAACACAAAACATTTTTTTACATTACCTTTCCCTCGTATATCGTCGACAAACTCTGTAAATGCTGTTTCAGTCATTATTCGACACTTTGGCACTACCCTTTTTCAAAGTTATAATCCGAGTAACAGAAGAAGGAGTTAAACTCGGACAATTCGATACGAAGAATTGTAGGAACTTCTACGGAACGAAATTATTTGTCAGTCCTGCAGAAGGAAACCCGCAGTTTCCTTGTTAATTAATGACACGTCCTTAATGCGTTTTTAAAATTTCTAGCTGACCTCAGGAACTGGGTTGGACGCCTGCTACGTAAAACGTTCAAAAAAATAAAATGCGAGAGAAATAAATATACATGGCCATTTTTTTAAAAACCAGTGGGTAAAACGATTAAAATCGACTCATCCAATCTTTATTTAAAAACGGATCTCGGATATTGCATAATTTGCAAAAATTCTAGTTGATATCGTAAATAAAAATCGATGTCCTTTGCTTCATGGAATTTCCAAGCAAACAAAATAATTCACGGAAATAATTAAATACGAAAAGTTCAAATATACATGACCGTATTCGAAGTTCTAAGAAACTACGCGTAAAATCGAGAGGAATCAAATTGTAGGTAAAACGATTAGAAGCCGGTCATTCAATCTTCGTTCAAAGACGGATCTAGGATATTGCGTAATTCACAAAATTTCTGGTTGACATCGCAAATAAAAGTCAATGTCCTTCGTAGAACGTGCAGACAAAATAATACTTGAAGTAATACGAGGGAAGAAATGTACACGAGGATCGAAAATGTAAGAAAAATATGTGTAAAGTCGAGGGGAACCGGGTTGTAGATAAAATGATTGGAAGTCAGTTGTCTAGCCTTTGTTGAAAAACGAAAGCCCGGGTATTGCGTTACAGGCGGACGAAGCCGGAATATCGAGAGATGGAGAAGGACGGATCCGAATGTGATCCCAGAAGCGAGCTCAAAGTCGGGAAATCGTATTACCAAGGCTACGTGACTGGAATGTTTAATAGTTTTCCGTCTGTTCCGACTAAATATAACGCGGACACGTTGTAGGAGTTAAATCGACGTCGAAGGTGCTGTCACGAAAATTCTCGGGAATGCAACCTGTTGGATAAGATACAAAGAGAATTGTTCTTTCTATTTTACTTTCAACCCACTTGCATTATACATCGTTGACCATAAATAGAATCAAACTGAAAATAACATTTCATAGATTAATTCCTACGATGCTCAATGTTTTCATACGATTAATATAATAATATAAATAGCTTATGAACTTTGCGAATTATTAATGTCGTTTGAGTCGTAAGATCCAAAAGATTAAAACGTGTAATAAAAAGGTGTGTCCAATATTTGAAGCAATGAACTTTTAGGAAGAATGACAATTACAGAGGAGTAAGGTTTTTAAAATTGTTCTACCTATTTTCATCAGTCATTAGGAATTTTTAGCGCATAATTTCTAATATTCTAATACATGATTTTAGCATTTCTTTATCGAACTGTACATGATTTGCAATTGTCTAATATCCTTGAAATTGACATTACTTCAACTTCAAAATATTTTTAAGTCATGTATTAAAAATTATGCAAGAATAATTCTGTCATTGTTACATCCACATTTTTCCATAGATAAAATCGAAGTTCTGTCATTCGACATAAGAACTTAAATAAGAAGTGTTTTATTAGTGTAATAATAACTAATAATTGTTAAAATTTCCATGCTTTGTCATTGTTTTTATGTAAGGGTTCATAGAACCCTAAGGAATCGTCTAGACCGCAAGAATTTACTAGTGTGCATATGAGCTGAAATTATTAGATGCCTCGTCCGAATTCAAGCGATCTTAAATCTTTGATAAGAGACGGCAAACCGGAAGTAATAAAAGGACCCTCAAGACCATTTTCGTGGTCTGATCTAGTGCGTTCCGTAATAAACCACGTAGAGGATGACGAGGCTTGTAAATAATTCGGCACCCCATCAGTAATTAATCGGATAGAACTGTCCCGGTGACGTTGTACAGACAACTACCCTGCGGCGATACGAAGACACATAGCGATATCTCAATAAAACGTTATCTCGTTAATCGTAACATTCTAAAATGACCGAGCCATAAAACGTTGTTAATCGTCCCGCAAACGTTCATAGAATCGTAATGCTTTAAGTAGCGTCGCGTCGCAGAGGAGGAATAGTTCGTTTTCGAACGTAATTACATAAAGGACAGTTCCATTAGCGCGATGTGGTTTTTATAAATTTCAATTTGCTTGTTCAACTTCACGGTCCGTTTCCGAGCTCGTAAACCTGTCAAATGTTACTTTTATAACCGGCTTCGATAATTGCACTTACGCTTAATTCGATTGGCGAAACGGTAAGAAACAGGTACGTAGAATCCGTCGCTATAAATCGGAACGTCCATTTCCGAATTGGAAATTATAGCATAACGAATGAATCATTGTACCATAAATGTGGCTGAATATTTATGAAGAATTATTGATTGATTATTTTATTTAATTAATATATTAAACGGCGATATCGATTTTACGAGTGACCGTCGTTCGGAGATTCCAACTCACGTTCCGAAACGTAATTTAATTCGATTAAGAATTAACGTATCAATAGATTCCTTGGCAGGACCTTCGAACTTTCGACTGTCGCAACCAGGGAAAACAAGATCTTGTTTGTCTTTTAAACAGTACGTGGTGTTCCAGGATCGAGTATGATTAAATTCGTGGGAATCGAAGGAACTATCGTGACGGAACTATGTAAATCTCGAGCGAACATCTCGCCTGAAGATCGATCAAGAACCCGAAGAGATATCGGGCCCGTGAGGCTCTCAGAGGAAATGAATGTCAGTTCTTAATCGAGTTTGTATCTGAAATACCGCTACTACGCGTTGAGAGTGGGATGATCGGAACAAAGCGGGTCACAATTGAAGTGAAGGATTAAAAAGGAGGATTTAACTTTGACGCTCTTTGGCGGAATGCTAACTAGATTGCTGTTAGACTAGAAAATGAATTATTTGTAATGTCAATTTAGAACATGCAATCTAAATAGAAATTCCTTTTATACATTATAAATTAAATTCACCTTTCATACATTTTGGGCATTCAATGCAGTTTTGATAGATACAAGGGTTTTATAAATGCATCAAATCTAATTATAGGCAATTGATCGCTGAGTGGATGAAAATTGTATTAATTAATCGGTTAAATTGAATACCATTTTCTAGTTTGCAACTATTTAATTAACTCCCGGATGTAATCCCGAGTAATGGCCAAAAAGGAAACAGACTTCATAAGAGATAGTACTAATATAACGTTTAATAAGGAATTATAAGCTTAAATCGTCAAGCTCGGAAGTTTTGATCGTTATAATGTAAAAGTTTGCGGTGGATACAAGCTTCCGATGAAATTGAATTTTGAATCTCCGCCACATACAATATGCTTGTCCTATTATAAAACGAAACTCGTACTACGAAGTTATAATTCGTACGCCACTACGATAGAGTCGTGTAGCGATGTAAAAGTTTGCGGTGGATACAAGCTTCCGATGAAATTGAATTTTGAATCTCCGCCACATACAATATGCTTGTCCTATTATAAAACGAAACTCGTACTACGAAGTTATAATTCGTACGCCACTACGATAGAGTCGTGTAGCGAAAGTATGAAATAATTTTTAGAATCTCTATTGTAAGGATCCTACATGCCGTTGAATATGTCGAAGATTCACTCGAATGGAATTCGGTGAGTATAGGATTTTTCTCAGAAGTACAATTGTACCTGCTACGAGATAAATCAATAATTCGTTTAATACCTCTTCTACCATGGAGAAAAGAATTTTTTTTGTCAGAGTACAAAGAATGAAGAATAAGAATTTTTATCAGGGTTGAAAAGAACGCATTTCTGAATGATTTTGACTTATCCTGTGGATATGGCATGGATACAGACATGCACAATTGTACCCAATACGAAATAAATGAATAATTCGTTTAATACTTTAGATAACATGCATAAAGGAGTTTTTTTGTCAGAGTATGAAGAATGAGGAATAAGAATTTTTATCAGGGTAAAAAGGAACGCATTTCTGAATGATTTTGAATTATGTAGGATGGGTGCAGGCACGTAATTGTACCCAATACGAAATAAATGAATAATTCCTTTAATATCTTTGGTATCATGGAGAAAATAATTTTTTTTGTCAGAACAAAAAGAATGAGAAATAAGAATTTTTATCGGGGGAGGAAGGAACGCGTTTCGGAATGATTTGAAATTGTGCTAGTGTGTGAAGGATGCATACACGCGGGGAGATATATTGGAATTTCTTTCGACCGACAAATATTTCGCAACTGTGCGCGACATTTGCGTTTCCTACAAGGACGTAACATCTGTCCTGCGTCGCAAACCATTCTCGCGGGAACGAAACTTCATTGCCAACCAAAATTAATGTTTACGCGCGGCGAAGCTCATTTTTTATCTGTCATTTAAAATGATTCCGCGCATTCTCGACGATAGCGAGTTTGCAAGTAATCGGTGTATTATTATCGCGTGCGCTCGAAAGTTCATGACGTTAGAACTGAAAGCGGAAGGATGCGGTTAATAAAAAAACTTCTGGGAAATCACGGACGACAGATTAATAAGCCGACTCGTGGACTTGATTAAAAAGTAGTTCGTAAGTCGACTTAAAGAATTCATTAAAAAGGTTAATGAAAGTTTGATGCTGAAACGTGACTGTGAATCCACATGCAACAAGTAACGTTCATTAAGATTCCTTCGGCTGTGCCCTTCAACGGTCGTCAAAAGTTTCTTTTAAAATCGTTTCTATTCGATCTGCAATCCTCTGATTTAATCGAACGGAAATATAACATTTTTCGAACAACAGACGATTCGTCGTGACTCCTCAATTAAACTTCCTTTTACATTTTGCAAATCTCTATCAAAACTTATAAAAATCGTCTACTTCTTAATTACACAAACATCAATTGAGAGTCGAATTGAAAATTCTTTACACAGGCGAGTCAAATATCTCCAATATGGAATCATTATTATTCACGATTGTTATCAGCCAGTTAAACGGGAACGGAACGAAGTAAAACGTATCTGGATTAATGTTAACCTGTTGCCGATCGGTGGAGATGCTGCGGAGATGCCGAAAGGGTGTAGTCGTTCCAAGAAACGTGACGGGGGATGCTTCCTGATTTCACTGTGGACACTCGGGGGTGGCGAACGCGGGTCGAAACAGCGGCGTTATGCTTGCGTAAGATCGAAGGGTACGGTGATAGTGGCGAGATCCGTGAGGGATCAGCCCTTAAATACGCGCCGCATCCACGGCCATGCGCCGTTTTAACGGGGTGAGATGGCACGCATATCACACCCTCTCATCCCGCGGTTGACGTACATTTTCAATTTTCCCTTGGACACATCGAATAAAAATTTCATGAAAACGTCCGTGTGTACGGTTGCGCAACACGTCCCGGGTCCTCTTATATTTTTTTCCCTCCGTCTACAAGCAGCCCGTCCGTTTTCTTGCTCGAACGCGCAGGCAGACGAGATTTCATGTTTTTCCAACGGCACAGTTGCTCGGAACGAGGGAAGTTTCGAACCAGGGGGGAACCTTATCAGTTCTTGATTAACTCTGCCTACACTTTTTGCCGGTTCGCTCCAACGGGTCTTCTTCGAATTAACTCCGGAACGACACCGTGGCGGAGTCGCCATGCAAAATCAAAATCCTTTCTACGAAATTGTCTCGAAGCACTCGTGTTTCTGAGTCCGCGAATTTAATTACGCTTAAGGGATGGATGTGTGTAATGTCGTGGAAAAAAAAATGTCCGAAGTTAATGCAGTCATTGCTATGTATATGTATAAGTAGAAAATGTAGACGATAACTAAATATAGGATAATGTTTGGAAATGGCATATCTTTACTCAATTTCCGATGATGGACAATAGAATTCTAATGCAATTATTCAACAATATTCCGTAAATTTATCCAAATGTATGCCGTGGAGGAAAGGGAAAATCGAATAAAATTTAAATTATTCTATTCATCGTTTTATGATTACCCTGTAATTCGTTAGGCATTCACAGTTTATCGTCTCGTTCATGTCATCGATAAATGGCTTCATCGTCTCGAATTAAGTACACAGTAAGCAGTGGAATAATACGAGGCAAACTTTTACTGTAAATGGCCCAGGCGTCGGTGTAGAAGGAGAAATATGTGACACAGTGAACACATTCTTTTATAGTAAACGGGCAATTAATCGAGGGATTAAAATGCTTTCACGGTTCCGTGTGAAAATACGTGTTCTTTCATAATTTTCCGTCGCGTTAGGTGGTCAAAGAGAGGTTCGAATAAAAGAACGAAGGGACCGCCGAAGCAAAAAATGCAGGATTAGCTCTGTCGGATCAAAGGGGAATCGGATTTTTTTAAAGTTTACACGACCTGAACTTTGACGTAAAATCGTAACACACTCTTGTTCTTCTGGGAGAACGATACATGAAAAAGCACAAAGAATAATATTTGTAGCAACTAATCGAACTTCACGTATTTCTCTACATAAGAATTTGCATATTTTATATTTTTACAAAAGCGTTTTCTATGTAAATGGCAGATCGACCGAGAAGTGAAAATTAAACATAAATAAAATAATAAGAAATGCGCTGCAATTAAAGTTCTCCGACCTCAGATGTTTTGTTAATAAGCTGGATTTTAAGTCAACTATATTTCTCATTTTAATTAAATACGGTGACCCCAGGTTCAAGATCCGTCCAGGAAGTATGTGAATCAAATGACTATATCGCTTTTAACGTGGCAGGGATTTTGAACATAACAGCTGTATAATACGTTTCGACGCAGTGTCAGTGTCGATCACGATTTTACACAGTCGCGAACCTCGTAGAATGCCCCGCAATGAGCGTTTCATTCTGATTCAAATAAAACTATTTCTTCGAGACCTGTTTGCTCATTTTAAGCCGGACACTTGTCAAACGCGTTTGTTTAAATTGTGCCAAGTTTAAACAATCATTCTCGACCTCTTGTAATGTAACAATTGTATAACAACTACGCGGCAAATAAAGAAGAACGTGTACCGCTATAAATTCAATGGGAATTAATCTGTGTTCACCGTGTTATTCAATTACCCGAGCAACCGTTAATTACGCGTCCACTTCGTTATAAACCCAAGCCGTGTTTAATTAAACAAATATTCGGGTACGTCCGCAGAATATTGTTACATATTTTAATTATCCATTTCATTGTTGTCACCTCTACATCGCCTTTTTATATTTTATTCAAAAGTCACACGAACACTCGTACGCAGATAAAAAAATATTGAATCTATTTTTCTTAAGCGAGTTTGTTGTAACAATTTTAATTTGCGGTCTAACGATAAAGTCTCGGGTCAGACGTCTCCGATTGCTTCGAGGGACGTGTCAGGATCCTTATTTTCGACTGACCTACAATTCGCCGGAGCTCCATCAAAATCCGAGGGTGGAGGATTCTGCGATTAGAAAAGGTATCGGTCCAGCTTACGTACAATATATCCGGGCCAAAGTAATGTTTGCTCGAAAGGGACACGGTTTATCTGTTTACTTTGCCCGCCGGGCTCGTCGTTTTATGGTTCTAGTAATTTTGCTAATTTCGGCTCGTACCTAAGGACGATTCTGCATAATGAAATTATCGAATCTACCATTTTATTTTGTCATGTTTAAATAATTTCTGTGTGTTTAGTGTTCATTGTGACCTTCTGCTCGATCATTTCTTCACGATTCTGATTCACAGTAACTAACGACGGGGTGGATCATTTTTGAAAGTGGAGTGTGACTATCGGCCATGTCTCACATTTCGAGGAAAATGAATTTTCAGTCGTTAACGACTATGCCAAAGAATTTACAAGCTACCGATGGCACAGGTAAATATTTTTAAAGCCTGCAATGAATCTTTGCGATGCGGAAAAGAGCCACCGAAGGTCTCGCGGAACCCAGGTGTTTGTTCAAGACGACTGTCACACTGAACCGTTCTACTAATTGTAAGCGTCTTATCAGTAATCAAGTTCCAAGATTTTAACACGATTAACAATGGGCGGGGTCTAGCGTCTGTTCTCTCTGTGAATTTCGTTGCTGAAGAGATTCACATTAGCTGCAATTATCCGACGCAGCTGCCGCGCTTCCAGCTACCGAGCTTGCGAGGGTGCGATTGTAAATAAAATTATAATAGGAGGGTAGGTGACTTCTTTCTGAATGGTTAAACGGAAACCAGGAGATATCCACCATAGGGATTTACCGCGAAATGCATAACCGAATATCGTTTAAATATCGTCGTCGGGAAAATTGTGATCGCTTTCAAACGATACACGTCATTCGAGAAAAAAAAAAAGGAAAAACAGAAACACGCGGGTGGGTGATGCGTTAAAGGGAAATTACTATGAACACGGGGTACCGATGACTCGCAATGAATTATTCATCGGCAAAGCTAAAAAATATCGGCAAAGGCACTATTCCCTTCGCGGGACCTGTCAATATTCATGAAACGCGGCCACACAGCATAACGCAGATTACACAGGTGAACTTTACCTAAACACAACTACGATTCGTTTTCTGTAAAATAAACATTAAACATTGCATATTAAAGACGCGACATTATTCTATTTAACTTGTAAAATAATCGCACGATTGGAAAGTCTGTCCTAAATATGATTTCGACTGATATAATATTATTATACGTACGTTTCATTTAATTTTGAAAATAAACGGGAAAGGAAATACTGAGGGTAATCAAAAATAGCTCGGTACAATGTTCTTTAACCTTTTGACTCCGAATACGATCGATAAGATGATTAACTTTTATTGTATGCGCATAGCCCGCTGCGATTTAAAAACGAATTGATTAAGATCAAACCTTGAAAAACGACGTCGTCTTGTTTTCGCGACGAGTGAGACATCGTTTTATTTCTTTCTCGTAGATTACATTGTCAACCCACATCACATACCCTGTCCGAAGTACGACGAGGCGTACAAGGAGTCATTGTCGAACCCAGAGAAGTTTTGGGGAGACGCCGCGAAATGCGTGGATTGGAGCAAACCCTGGAAGAAGGTGTTGGACAATACCAAGCAACCGTTCACCAAATGGTGAGCTGGACTCAGAGTTTAATTATAACATTCGAATTGATCTATTGAATAATTAATATTTCATCGATATTTTAAGACAGAGATATCTTTCCTTCTTTTTTTCAATAGGTTCGTCGGTGGAGAATTAAACGCCTGTTACAACGCGGTGGATCGGCACGTCCTCGCTGGGAATGGAAACAAAATAGCGTTGATCCACGACAGTCCGCAGACGTCGTCGATCCAACGAGTGACTTACAACGAGCTATTGGAAAAGTCGTCGCTCTTAGCCGGCGCGTTGGCGGACCTCGGCGTCCGTAAAGGCGACATAGTCGTCATTTACATGCCGCTAATCCCGGAAACCATAATGGCGATTCTGGCAATCACTCGTCTAGGGGCAGTACATTCGATTGTGTTTGGCGGTAAATACGTCGAGAATACCTAAACGAGTTGACCTAAACTAATTCTTTAAAACGTATTCGTATTATGTTATTCAACGGTGGAACTTCAACTTTGTCCCGAACCGAAACATTGGGAATATAATTTGGATTGCTCGGTTTTAGGATACGCTGCGAACGAGCTGGCGTCTAGAATAAATCACGCGAGGCCGAAGGTGATAATAGCTGCGAGCTGCGGTCTGGAACCGGGCAAAGTTATCCAGTACGATACTTCTGCTTGTGTATTCAATAAAATGGAAATTTTCCACGATCGCGTTAACGTAATTTCGAACCAGGTACACGGGTATGGTGAATAAGGCTATGGACATCATTTCCGTAGAGAAACCTCGATGCATCGTGTTTCAAAGGAGAAACATTTGGCAAAGTCCGCTTCTGGAGGATCAACTCGACTGGGACGACGTGATCCAAAGGTCGAAACCGCATCCTTGCCAGCCGGTCGAAGCGAACGAGCCTCTGTATATCCTCTATACCTCGGGAACGACAGGTAATCCAACTATCGTTTCTCTGCTATTGAATATATCATTCTTTGGAAAATTTATTGTCACTAAATATAAAAATATAGTTTATTAAAATTCGATTTTCCTTTTGCGTAGATTCATGCCACGACTAATTTAAGAACTGTTTCTATTCAATGTTTACGTGCCATTATCCCGGCGAAACTCGTTACCATTCCGTAAATTTCGCTTCTCTCAAAACTTTGCCTGCCGCATATGCATTTACGCGAACAGAAAAACCCGCGTATAGGTACGTAGGTATTACACGTGGTAAAAGTCATTACGGCGTTAAATTAGAAGTCACGCATCTACCTACTTTTAATTGCATAACTTCGAAAACAAATGGTAACGATTATGACGCATTGCACGGATGAATGGAAACGTCGGGAATGCTATATATGTATACATGCTTAAGCGTACGAGACGATCGAGCGCGTAAACATCAGATCGGTAAAAGTCATTAGGGTGTTAAATTAGAAGTCACGCATCTAATACCTACTTTTAATTGCATAACTTCGAAAACAAATGGTAACGATTATGACGTATGAATGGAAACGTCGGGAATGCTATATATGTATACATGCTTAAGCGTACGAGACGATCGAGCGCGTAAACGTGAGGATGGAATAAACGATGAATCAGAATTTTTACTTTGTTAAGGCCAGCCGAAAGGAATTGTGAGGACGATCGGTGGACATTTGGTCTCTGTTTGCTGGACGATGAAAACGGTTTACGGTATGGATAAGGACTCGGTCTGGTGGGTGGCATCGGACATGGGCTGGGTCGTTGGTCACTCTTACATTTGTTACGGGCCCCTTGTCTACGGTGCCACGAGCGTGATGTACGAAGGGAAACCTAGCAGGACACCCGATGCTGCTCAATATTTCAGGTTCTATCCTTCGACCTATCACCTATATGTATAATTACTTTACTCCGGGTTTTATGCATTTATAAACACATTGTGTCTGCAGAAAATATAAACGCTGCAAATATGTACATATGTATGTAAATACGTATTATTTTTTAAATATGTTTCGTAAATACATGCAATCTATTATTAATTATAGTCGCGCCGGTTTCCGTAATTGCTGCTGATTAGAATTTCTACGCGGCGATCACACATTAAAAAATTCTCGTTTTTTTTTTTCAGGGTAATCGATCAACATAGTGTAAACGCATTGTTCTGCGTTCCCACTGCGCTCCGTGTGATAAGGCGAGCTGATCCAGACTTATCTTTGGGCGGCAAATACTCCACGAAGTCGTAAGTTAATTACAAATATTGATAGAATATAATTTTTTATATCTTTTATTCTACGCTTTGCTTCTACTTCAATTTCAATTAATCTTATCTTCTCTCCGCTTATTTGTATGAAAATATGCCAGAGGTGGGGAACCTTTTTACTATTAGAGGCCACATTTAAATTAGGCATTAATAAAGAAGGCCGGTATAATTTTGTATATTTCATTGTTGGTATTTTTATTTGTTTAAGTTTAAGCGTATATATATTCAACCAGATCTTTAAATAAATTTTGAATAAACATATTTAAATATCACTTGAAATAAAAATAATATCAGTAGAAGTATTTTTAAATAAATTTATTATGTTATAAAGAAATACAATAGAAAAATAATTTTAAACTCCGATAAACAATTTAAGTTAGTGAGATATTTGCACTTATTCCTCGTTTGAAAGTAATTGAATATTTGGATCAAGCTTCGTAATGCGCACGGAGGCCGTACGTTTCCTACCTCTGGTAGTGTATGCAATAAAGTACTTGTGTGTTTCTTACATCGTGATTATCAAGTTTCCATCTGAATTCAATATTCCAGTTAATGAATCGAGCTATTAAGGATGTATAGGCTATACACTTAAACAATGCTTATTATAAATTCCTATTACTATTGAAAAGCTACCTGC